>NC_056743.1:1483014325-1483314325 GCF_019279795.1 Protopterus annectens | reverse complement strand
CTCTTTCAACTGGAAAAAACCTGACAGTCTATGCCTTCCCTCCGATGCCTCTTCTCACCAAGGTGCTTCTAAAAGTCAGACAAGAGAGGCCAAAAATGATCCTGATTGCACCAGACTGGCCACGCCAGCACTGGTACCCAATCCTAAAGATTTTGTCCCAAGGCCCGCCTTGGCCTCTGCCTCAAATCCCTTATCTTCTGACACAGCAAAACAATCAGATTCTGCACAGTCAACTCAGAACCTTAAACCTGGCAGCATGGCAGATAATGTAGCCACTCAGACTGCACCTCTCTCTAAAGCTGTTATGGATGTAAGTTTGGAAGCCAGGAGACCCAGCACTAGGAAATCTTATGCGGAAAAATGGAAGAGATTCTGTGCTTAGAACCAGGCACAAGGGCTCGACCCACTGGTCCCTAATATGCCTCAGATTTTACATTACCTGACTGAGATGCTGGACAAAGGCCTATCTTTTTCTTTTATTAAAATCCATGCCTCTGCCATTTCAGCTCATTACAATACGGATCCTCCTATTTTTTTCACATCGTTTACTACGAGAGTACCTCAGAGGGGCAAAGAATATAAGACCCCCTAGGAGAGCACCAGTACCTACTTACTTGGGACCTCAACTTTGTTTTAGAAAAACTAACACTGCCTCCTTTTGAAACAGCCAGCACAGCTGATCTAAAATTCTTGTCATGGAAAACTGCTCTGCTCCTAGCAATAACTTCAGCAAGAAGAGTGTCAGAGTTAGAGGCATTGATGGCTGTGGAACCTTTCCTCATTTTTCACCAGTACAGGGTTTCTCTAAGGACGAACCCAACATTCATGCCAAAAGTGGTCTCCAACATGGCCTTAAACCAAACTGTTCATTTGCCTACTTTCTACCCAAATCCCCAGAATAAAGGGGAAAGACTTCTGCACTCTTTGGATATACACAGGCAGCTACATTTTTACTTGGACAAAACAAAAGCTTTCAGAAAAACTGAGCAACTGTCTGTAGCATATGCTGCAGGAGCACAAGGAAAGGAAAACCTATTACAAAGCAGACAATCTCCAAATGGATAGGACACTGCATCCGCTTCTGTTATGCACAACATGGCAAATCTGTGCATAAGGGCATTAGGCCTCATTCTACCAGAGCAGCAGCCACTTCAGCAGCTTTCCTCAGAGGGGTAACAACCAAAGACATATTAGAAGCTGCAACCTGGAGCTCAGTGCACACTTTTACCAAGCACTACCACCTACCTCTCTACTCCAAATCCAGAGCAGGCTTTGCCACTGCAGTTCTGCAGGGCTTGTTAGCATCGCCAAATCCAATCTAGACCCAGCCACCCTACCTCAGCTTTGGGATTCTACCCAAGTGTAATGACTGCAACAGTGAAACACGAACATAGTACAGTTGTGTACCTACCATAAATGTAGATGTTCGAGTGTATTCACTGTTGCAGTCCTGGTTACCCACCCACCATCCCCCTCTTTGCTGGGACTATTCTGTACTTCTCAACTCTATACAACCTATGTGATTTATTTGCTTTTAGAAGAAGAAAATGTTTTTAGTGATATATGCATGGTTGTTTGGCATATTTTAATCTTTACAGCCTTCATATCTGGGGGCACCTGACATCTGGGGCAAGAAAAACTGAAGAAAATGGCATTGGTTGCAACTTTTATACCCCTGGCGCACTGACGTCAGGGAAGAGGTGACAGCAACAGACGCCAGACTAAGACTTTGGAACTCAGGCCGACTACGGGTCGCCTGCCAGCAGGATAACCCAAGTGTAATGACTGCAACAGTGAATACACTCAAACATCTACATTTATGGTAGGTACACAACTGTACTTTTTAACCAAGAGTTAAATTGCTAGATTTAAACATGCAAATGTATTTTTATTGCTCTGCTCTTGTACAGCTGCAAGATAACAAAAGGGAGATGTTAAAAATGTAAATGTAGTTAATGTGTAGCCTGGGAACACCAGGAAAGTGTAAAAAGATGTTATAATGTTTATCAGAACTGCAATAGCATTTTAAACAGAGAGAATCGGAAGGCATTAAGCTTTTTTGTCTCGATCATCCAACTCACAGCACTCTGCCTGTTGTCTTATCAAGTTTTCTTAGACTTGTGATGTGAAATTGTTTAATCTCGCCGTTCATTCTTTACTGATGGGTTTGGAGCCGATCCGTCGGCTCCAACACGGCCATTTGCAAAGCTGAAAGTTTACCAGTAGCTCGAGACCAAGCCCCTTATCCCATGATGCACTGCTGGAATTACCTCAGATCTAGTTTGCCACAGCACAGATCTTAGAGGTTCCAGTTTTGCTTGAGCAAAAAACGCATTTTTTGCAAGTTATTTATATAATATTTTGATATATCTTTGATATTATTCCATAGATTAGTCATATAGAAGTTTCTGTAGTTTCCAGAATCGGACTCCACTGGAAACAATATCTGTTAAGCGCTTTCACCCAGTCCAAATACCAGGCTTACTGTTCTGATGAAGCCTGGTGTTTGGACTGGGTGAACGCGCTTAACAGATATTGTTTCCAGTGGAGTCTGATTGTGGATTTTATATTAAAGTGTTATTACTTGCTATTTTACCCTGTTTGAAGATCGTTTGTGGGTCCACCGTCCTGTGAGCTGTGGTGTTTTACTTTGGTTTTGTGCTTGTGTGCTTATGGATTTTACTAGTTTCTGTAGTTTCTTATAAGCACCCTTTCCCCTTTGTGTGCCTGTTAAATAGTTTAGCTTAGTTGTAGTGACCTCATATTTGGCCTGGTTGTTTTCTCTTATTATATAGATATATATTGTATACATATTTAGCCAGTGTTGGCCCTTGGGCCATTGTTTAGTGTGTGTGTGAAATTCTTAATTGTCCTTGTTTAATTACCTGTTTTCTAGGCTTGTTAACTTTGAGCCTAGGCGTGGTTTTGGTGATGTAAGTAAGTGTTACTTATTAGGCTTATTTAGGCTTGTGTGGCTTTGTTTTAGTGTTAAGCTGAAAGGGAATTTTCTTTGGATATGTCTGAGGACAAAGACAAACACCCAAAGTCTGGATTCATGAAATGTCCAGACTGCGGGCAAAAGATGTCTGTGACTGATGGGCACATTCAGTGCGTTTATTGCTTAGGTGCTGTACATTTGCAGGAGTCCTGCAGTATTTACCACTCCTTTTCCTTGAGGGTTTTATTGGAGCATCCTTTTTCTGTAGCTTTGAGTGACCAGGATGGGGCCAGTAAGTCTTCTAAGTCTTCAAGAGACTCCAAGGCATCTAAGAATCAAAGCCTAAAAAAGTGGAGGATTCTAGGACATCGGCTCCACAGCTCTTGGAGCCAAGTGTCTTTTCGATGTCCTTCAAGGATGCATCTGCAGTCATCACATATGGGTTGTCCTGCCTCAGGCAGCCCTTCGGTCGGCCGGATTCCAAAGTCTGGGTCCGGCGTCTGATGTCGCCCTTTCCCCGACGTCACAGCGCCTGGGGTATAAAAGCGTCAGCTGACGCCATCTTCCTTAGTCTTTCTTGCCATGTGGTGCCCGAAGCAGAAGCAGTTCGCAAGTGCCGGTCGGCCAGCTCCTGTAAATTCGCTATCCGAAGACTTCAAAAGCTAAGTACCCCGTTGGGGACTCTTTCTTGCCTCAGCCGATGTCAGAAAAAGTTAATAATTGTTTAACTTGTGGGAAACAAATACCTCATAAGGATTTCCACTCTTATTGTCTACCTTGCTTAGGCCCAGACCATGACGTCTCGGCCTATTCTGCCTGCACTTCCTTCAACCGACGCAGTCTTAGACGTCGGTCGGAGTTCGCAGAAGAGTTTTTTGGGGATAGTTTTGCTTACACAATGCCGTCGGAAACCCCATCACATTTAATTAAGAAACGGAAAGACAAGGACCGACACACGCGGGCAGTGGTTTCGGCTGAAAGCGCGGCTAGGCCTACCGCGAGTGTTTCGGTCTCGGCTGATACCGAGTCCTTGGAACTTCCGAACCCTGAAATATTACAACCGACAGCCTCGGCCCCGAAGGCTCCTACTGAGTCGGTTACAGAATTGCCTTCCGAAACTGGTGTATTGGAATCTTCCGACACCATACCTTTAGACAAAGCTACACCAGCACGTGGTGCAGCCAGGCCTCCTGCATCCATGTCTATTAAGGCCTTCAGGGCTAAAGCTGCAAAACACTCTAAAGCCATGCCTCCCAGAGTTATTCCTCAGGGACCTTCTTCTAGTTCACAGATTCTAAATTTAGCAGAGGACCTTATCTCCTTAATTAGGGGCTCTCAGCCTCATCCGGACAGGGGCTCCCTTCCACCTCTAGACAAAAGGCCCAGGATGGATCCCCCTGATCTCCTTTCCTCAGAGGAGGCCTCTGTTGGCTCAGATCACTCAGACTACCAGGAGGAGGCTTATTCGGCCTACGAGGATTCGGATGCAGAGGAATCTATTCCCTCGGCCTCCCCTCCTGAAGAGCTTTCCTTTGGGGAGACCCTTCACACTATGAGAGAGCATTTCAAATGGCAGGGCCAAGAATATTCTGATTCCAGGAAAAGACTAAGAACTTTTCTCCATTTACCTCAGCATAGACCTTTGGCTATTCCTCCTGTTTTAAATGTGATTGATGATGTATACTCTGACTCTAGTATGACCCGTGACACTCTGTCTCCGGCCCCTGTTAAGCCCGATAGGTATTACAGAGTCCCGGACACACATAATTTTCTTTATAAGGCCCACTCTGCTGACCCTGAAACTATTTCTCAGGGCCCTAAAGGGGTTGCAGCTGTTACTTCTAAGAACCCACTCCCCTCTGCAAAGGAGTCCAGGGCATTAGAGAGATGGGGTAAAAAAGTGTATACTTCGGCCACTCTTGCTATGAGGGCATTAAATTGTCAATTTCACATGATACAGTATCAAGAGTATTTGTTAGAAGAAATGCATAAGAAATTGTCTTCTTCTGAACCCCTTGACCGTAAATCCCTTCAGGATCTGCTACATAACTCCCAGCAGGTTAGCAACCACTTCTTGCAGTGTGGTTATGATGCATCGGAAGCTTCATGTAGGTCAGCAATGACAGGTGTTGTCATACGCAGGCATGCTTGGCTGAAGGAACAATCTCTGCCAGAACATGTTAAAGCTAAGCTTTTGGATGCTCCACTGGAAAAGCAGAAGTTATTTGGTTCCACTGCTCAAGACGTCCTAAAGAAATTTGAGGAAAAGGCAAAATCTGTACAAACAGTTAAGGATTTTCTTCAAGTCCAACCGCCTAGATTTAGCAGAAACTGGCCTTCCAAGAATTGGTCCTTTCCGGACACAGAAAGATTTCAAAGGGGCAGGAACAGGCATGCCAGAGGTAGAGGGCAAGCTAGGGGCTCCTACAGAGGCCGTCAATGGCAACCTCCAATCCAGACAGGCAGTTCAGGACTTGCAACTGCTGCACAAGGACAAACTCAATGACTTTGCTTTGACTCCGCCAACCAGGGCTCAATTAGAAGCACCTTTGGGCGGAAAGCTTTCTTTATTCTCAAGAAATTGGCACAACATTACAAGAGACAAATGGACACTCCAAATAATAGACAGCGGATACAGGTTCCATTTCCACACTTTGCCAAAAAGAAAAGGCATGCCAGGTCTGCCACCAAATCAAAGGGCAGAGGCTTTGAAACAAATCTCAAACTTACTACAAATGAAAGCCATAGAAAAAGTTCCTATTTCAGAACAAGGCCAAAGATTTTACTCCAGGCTATTCCTTGTGCCAAGAAAAGAGCATCAATGGAGACAAATTCTCGACTTGTCCGCACTGAATACTTATCTCGTTGTGCCAAAATTCAAAATGCTGACTCTACAGCAACTCCTTCCCATGCTGGGCAAGGGGTCTTGGCTGGTTACTCTAGACCTCAAGGAGGCATACCTGCATGTCCCTATCAGACAGTTGCAGAAGATACCTCAGATTTCTTGCAGGGTCAGAGCATTATCAATTCTCAGCATTGCCCTTTGGCTTATCTACTGCGCCCAGAGTATTCACGAAATGCCTGGCATCAGTAATAGCACACTGCAGACTCCAGGGGATTCAAATCTACCCATATCTGGACGACTGCCTTGTACAAGCGGACAACCAACAAACTTTGATAAAGGACTTAAATTATGCCATCAGTCTTCTACAGGCCTTGGGATATACAGTCAACATGCACAAATCAAGACTTGTTCCATCCCAAAGAATAACCTTTCTGGGTGCGGATCTAGATACAACCACCCAAATGGCTTATCTCACAGAAGAAAAACAAAGTCAACTACCGGATTACTTCAAGAATCTGACAAGACAAACCCAGCTGACTGCAAGGAAAATCCTGCAAGTCCTGGGTTACATGGCATCCTGTATTCTTTTGATTCCACAAGCAAGGCTACATATGAGAAAGCTACAGTGGTACCTAAGGAGTTTATGGACTCAGCACAGTCACAGTTTGAGACGTTAATCCCACTCATTCCCTGCCTTCACAAGGAATTTCTGTGGTGGGCTCAGGCCAGCCAGTCCAACAGAGGGTTGCCCTTCATAAAGCCAAAAACCTCCCAAACTATTAGAACAGACGCTTCAGACCTAGGTTGGGGAGCACACATGGAGGGCAGAGGTATCCAAGGACAGTGGTCACAAAAGGAGCTACGCATGCACATAAATCAAAAAGAAATGCTAACAGTGATACATGCAATCGAGGCCTTCAAACTCTTTCTGCATCAAGGCCATCTACTAATAAGGACAGACAACACCACAGTTATGTGGTACATAAACAAGCAAGGAGGTACCCATTCTTACCCTCTTTGCAGACTGACAATGATTCTATGGGATCTTTCCTTGAAACTCAATATACAGCTACAAGCTCAGTTTGTGCCAGGGAAGGACAATACACTGGCGGACAGCTTAAGCAGAAATATCATGGATGCACACGAATGGATGCTGCACCCAGACATTTTTCAACAGATAACACAATCTTGGGGGAGCCCGGACATGGATCTATTTGCATCCCCCCACAATCATCAACTGAAGAAATTCTGCTCAAGGACATACCACCCACAAGCGTGGAAAGTGGACGCCCTCTCTTTCAGCTGAAGAAATCTGACAGTGTATGCATTTCTTTCTATTCCATTAATGACCAAGGTGTTACTGAAGATCAGGGCAGAGCAGCCAAAAGTGATTCTGATAGCTCCGGACTGGCCAAGACAGCACTGGTACCCACTGCTAAGGAGCATGTCACGTACGAAACCATGGCCCCTACCTCTATGGCCACTTCTGCCGACACAGCACAGATACAAAACTCTTCATTCCAACCTGAAAACATTGCAACTAACAGAGTGGAGAATACCTTGACTCCTCCTCAGGATAAGCTATCTGAGAGAGTGAAGAATATTATTATGGAAGCTCGCCATCCACAAGGAAGGTATATTCTGCAAAATGGAAAAGATTTCTCATCTGGAACACCACAAAGGGCCTAGATGCGACAATGATGAACATGGCACATATCCTGGAATATTTGGCAGAAATGTTCCACAATGGGCTGTCTTACTCTTCTATTAAGATTCATGCTTCAGCAATTTCAGCTGAGTACAATACTGATCCACCTGTCTTTTCTCATCCTCTCCTAAGACAGTTTCTAAGAGGAATTAAAAACATCAAACCTCCGAGGAATCCACCTCTACCTGCTTGGGACCTTAACTATGTGTTGGAAAAACTGACCCTGCCTCCATTTGAACCAGCAGCATCCGCAGATCTACAGTACCTTTCATGGAAGACTGCCTTCCTTCTGGCAATAACCTCAGCAAGAAGGGTTTCGGAATTGCAGGCCCTGATGGCAGTTCAACCATTCATTATTTTTCACCAGGACAGAGTTTCATTAAGAACTAATCCTACTTTTATGCCAAAGGTGGTATCCAGGGTTTCATTGAATCAAGCCATTCACTTGCCTACCTTCTTCCCAAATCCACAAAACAAAGGGGAGAAACTGCTGCACACCCTGGACATTCACAGACAGTTGCACTACTACTTGGACAGAACTAAAGGTCTCAGGAAAATTGACCAGCTGCTGGTAGCATATGCTGCTGGTACTCAAGGAAAAGCAATTTCCAAACAGACAATTTCAAAATGGATAGGAAATTGCATCCGCTTTTGTTACTCATTTCATGGAAAGACTGTACCAGCTAACATTAGACCTCATTCTACGAGAGCCACAGCCACCTCCACAGCCTTCTTAAGAGGGGTGACTACAAAAGACATTTTAGAAGCTGCCACATGGAGCTCCGTGCATACATTTGCCAAGCATTACAATTTACCTTTATACTCCAGATCCAGAGCAGGCTTTGCTACGGCTGTCCTGCAGGGTATCTTAGCTACACCATCCTTGTCCTAGTACCTCCACCCCCAGATTGGCTATGGTATTCTACCCATATGTGATGACTGCAGATGCATCCTTGAAGGACATAGTACAGTTTTGTACCTACCATAAATGTAGATGTCCGATAGGTATGCATCTGCAGTCAGGTTTACCCTCCCTCCTTCCCCTCTGTGGTACTCCTAGGGTGCTTACCTCTCTATTAGCTAGCTGGGGGGATCTATTATGGTGTATTTGTTTTTCCATACATATATTTTTGCAAATGTTTGGATTTTTTATTGCTTATTTTCCAAATTTAGCCTTCCTAGAGGGCACCTGGCATCTGGGGCAAGAAAAACTGAGGAAGATGGCGTCGGCTGACGCTTTTATACCCCAGGCGCTGTGACGTTGGGTAAAGGGCGACATCAGCCGACGCCGGACCCAGACTTTGGAATCCGGCCGACCGAAGGGCTGCCTGCGGCAGGACAACAGGACAACCCATATGTGATGACTGCAGATGCATACCTATCGGACATCTACATTTATGGTAGGTACAAAACTGTACTTTTTGGAGCTGGCCCAGAGTTCTGGAGTTGGTATCCGAGAGACCTGCATATCCACTCCTTCAATCGGCACCGTCGGTGCACTCCTCTAGGTCTTCTGTCAGCCTCTCGGATTTGGATATGGACCGATTGGTGCAGAAGCTCTTAGGTGCACCAGGCCTTGCTAAATTGTTGTCGGCTGCAACCCTAGAGTCGGAACCAAAGACCAGCACCCTAGATTTGACTGCTCCTCCTCCGAGTCATACCGGATCGTGGAGCCTTTGGAGCAGAGACCTGCTCCGGTGTCCTCTGTTCCATCTACTCTGACATCCTCGGCGCCGACCAGGGACTCTAGGAGCCGGCAGTCTCCTGTCTGGTCCGGAGAGGATAGTCGCACCGACTTGTCTGTGCTGACTCTTCCTCTTACGGCCTCGGCTCGGATGAGCTCGACTTCTACCTCCAGCTCGTAGCCCACGGCCTTGGTGCGGGAGGGGCTGGTGGTTCCTTCGGGTCCGTCAACTCCTTCTCCGCGGAGCCGTGATGCCTTCAAAGCCATGAAGAGAGCCTTGTCCCCAAAGACATCCTCGACACCAGGTCTGGCCTCTTCTTCCCCCAAAGTGCCTGTGTCCACTTCTGCCTCCATCGTCCAGGCTAAGCATAGAGACCCTGAGCCTCAGGTAGCCCCACAGGGCACCCCCTGCTCTTCCGAGACCTCCCCAGAGGTTCCCACTGAGGAGGTCCCCAGGAAGAGATTGTGCAAGAGGAGACACTTGGACTCCCCACAGGAGTCTTTGACATCTGACACTGACTTGGATGAGTCAGAAGGGTCCCCATGATGTTCATCGTGCATACAGCTGCAGTCATAACAGATGGGTTCTCCTGCCGTCAGGCAGGTCCTCGGTCGGCCGAATTCCAAAGTCTAGGTCCCGGCGTCTGTTGTCGTCGCTTTTTCCCTGACGTCAGTGCGCAAGGGGTATAAAAGAACCAGTCGACGCCATTTTCTTCAGTCTTTCTTGCCACGCGGTGCCCGAAGCAGAAGCAGTTTGCAAGTGCCGGTCGGCCAGCTCCTGAAATTACGAAAATTTTGCAACTGAAGTCTTCTTTAAAGCTAAGTACCCCATTGGGGAAACTTTTCTTGCCTCAGACCAATGTCAGACAAAGTTAATAATTGTATTTCTTGTGGGAAGCAAATACCGCATAAGGATTTTCATTCCCTCTGCATTCCTTGCTTAGGCCCAGACCACAAAGTCTCGGTCTGTCGTTTTTGTGCTACATTCAACAAACGCACCATTAAGCGTCGGGCGGAGTTCGCCCAGCACTATTTTGGCAAAAAATTTAACTATATTATGTTGTTGGATACTCGACTCCAGTTTTGTCTAAAAAATGCAAAGATAAGGACCATCACACGAGGTCCGCGGCCTCTACTGACACCACGCCAAAGCCGACTACAGGTGGTCCGGTTCTCAGCGAGGCGCCTACGCAGCCCATGCCTACCGACGACACTTCATTGGCGGTGTCTTCTGTGCCCGAGGTCGCAGGCTTCTCGGCCCACACTCCGACTACAGATACCGAAGCCACTCTTGGTGGTGAATCTCAAAATGTAGACAGGTCTGCCTCCTCTCAAGGTGTCTTCAGACCTTCTTTTTCTTTTTCTATCAAGGCTTTCACTAAGTCTAAAGCAGCCATGCATTCTAAGAGACAAGCTCCACAGGGCCCTTCTCCAGGCCCCATGCCTAAAAAACAGATGCTTAAAATGGCTGAGGATTTGATTACTCTTATCAGGGGTTCTCAACCCCCGGACAAAGGTCCAGAGTGGAGGAAGAATCCCCCTCCTCTAACCAGGCCTCCATTATTTCAGAGCACTCTGATGAACAGGAACATTCTTACTCCCCTTTTGAAGATTCTGATGTTGAGGAGTCCATCCCCTCTGTCTCCCCCCCAGAGGATTACTCATTTGGGGAAACCTTGCATACCTTAAGGGAACACTTCCACTGGGAAGGCCAAGAGTACTCAGATTCCAAGAAAAGGCTTAGGGAGTTTCTCTTGCTACCTCAGCACAGGTCTCTGGCTGTACCTCCTGTCTTAGACATACTAGATGATGTGTACTCGGAGGCCTGCCTTAACCCGGATTCTTTACCTCCAGCCCCAGTCAAGCCTGACAGGTACTACCGGGTTCCTGACTCTCACCAATTTTTATACAAAAGCCATGCGGCTGACCCAGAAACTATCTCACAGGGCCCCAAGGGAATTAAGGCCTCCACTGCTAAAAACCCATTACCTTCCAAGAGAGATTCCAGATCCTTAGAAAGGTGGGGAAAAAAGGTATACACCTCAGCCACCTTAACCATGAGGGCCTTAAACTGCCAGTTCCATATGCTAAAGTACCAACAGTTTCTGTTATCACAGTTGAGAAGCAAAATGTCACAACCTGAACAACCAGACTTGAAGGAGTTGCAGGATTTGATGCATAGTGCAGAACAAGTGGGTAAACATACCTTGCAATGTGGTTTTGATGCTCTAGAGGCCTCATGTAGAGCTGCTGTTACAAGATCAGTCATACGTAGACATGCCTGGCTCAAGGAGCAATCCTCTTTTCGTCGGTTTACATACACCAACTTCTTCAGAAGCTGAAAACAGTGGTTCATACAAGCACAAAGTTTAAATACTGTCACATGCACGGAGCATTTTTGCTTTTGATGTGGCTACGTCCGCAAAGCAAGTTTTGAAATGGTTAGTTACTAGGACAACCACCAGCAGGTGAACTAAATCATGTTAATTGATGGCGGGTGCTCCGTGCATGTGACAGTATTTAAACTTTGTGCTTGTATGAACCACTGTTTTCAGCTTCTGAAGAAGTTGGTGTATGTAAACCGACGAAAAGTGTATTGATTATTTGTCGCGCTTTAAGCATATTAAACTACTACAATTTTAGCGGAGCAGGGTCCTGGAGCCTCATTTCTATTTACTGGTTGGTTTTGTCTGGATATTTCTCAGTTTGTTTTTCGTATTATGGAACCAGGCAGCCCTAACCTGCTAAATGAAGACCTGCAGAGCAGTACTCCGAACGGGAGTAGTGGCAACTTAACAATCCTTATCGAACTCTTGACCCAGAAAGTCGACCGTTTATCCCAACAGGTGGAGTCGGTTACGGCGAACCAAAGGGGAACACGGTATGTCGGAAGCGGGACCAACAAAGAACAAACACGGTATGTCGGAAGCGGCCCCACTGAAGGGGCAATGATGGGGACAACAGCGCTGAACAGTGGCAACGCACATGGCCAGGACAGACGTAGCGGTGGACATGGCAGTAATATGAACGCCAATTTGGGCCGTATTGGATCAGAACAGGGAGCCAATAACAACGAGGAACCAACGGTAAATACCAGTGATAGACCTGCCGACATTGCAAGAGTCGGCGGATCTGGAGTTACGATACCAACACTTGGGGCCTGGATACAACGCAAATTTACTTTTGGGGATATACAACACAACGGCAGCCCGAATATGAATAGTGAGGTAAGCCAGGACTTATCAATGAAACTGAGTATTTTTGACGAGAAACTTTTCAAGGTAAGAAAGTTGCAACTGGAGGTTGCATACTTTCGTGAATGCATTAGATTAAAGGTGGTACCAAAAGGACTAAGGCACTGGCAGTTCCCTGCTGGGTTGACTGAAGGGTCCCCATTTCATACAGCTCTCATTAACCTGTTTGACAGGCATGGGCTGGAACTATTGGGGTTACTTAGCGACCACTACCAGATTTCTATTAACACCCTGCTGGACGAAATTAACGAACTGGACGTTTCAATTAAGAGTGATATGGACTTTCGGAGATACCAGTATGAGTATGAAAGGTGTTTTAAAAGCATTGACGACCATCTTTCTAAATTAAATCTGACTAAAAAGAAAAAAATCACTAGGGACGTCAATGATTATAAGAACGGGGTGGCCTACCCCAAACTAGTGAAACACCTGAATACCATACCGGTTGCCCCAGGAGATGGCAACATAAGGGGACAAGCAAATGGACAGCAATCAACTATGGATGCTGTCATTGGTGATGTTGAATTCTACGATAATGGCCATTATGTGGGACCCCCCCTTAATGAGGGGTTAAGAAGAAGCGAGAGGCTGGCCAACCAGGGGAATGGCCAGACTACCGGCAATAACAACAATAATGGCATTAGGGGTGGAAATCATACTGGAGCACCCCAGGTACAAAATTTTCAAACAGTGGCCTCCAACCAGGGGCCAACGGGCACCAGGAGAAAAGGCGGCAGGAGGAAGAGGTGGTGACTCTAAGGGACCAAGTTGTTGCGGAACCTACCAATACTACCCGTTGCAAAATCTTGGTAAACAGTAGTGGGGACTTCAAAGTTTTCAATTACACTGAACATACTATCAGTAACAACACTATCGAATTGCTGGCCAAGGGAAATACTTATGTGCCCATTTCACATTTCGATCTGGCCAACACTTTAATTGACTTGAAGTTATTTACTAGAAAGCTCAACTTGAGCTTACTACTGGGCAACGGATCTAACAGGAGGTCCGAACTCTATGTGTCCAGTGTATATAATCCCCCCCTGCATCCATCGTTAATGTTATTTGAAAAGGTAACTGAAATGGACATGAGGA
Organism: Protopterus annectens; assembly: GCF_019279795.1. Lineage (NCBI taxonomy): Eukaryota > Metazoa > Chordata > Ceratodontiformes > Protopteridae > Protopterus > Protopterus annectens. The sequence continues at coordinate 1,483,300,801 of NC_056743.1, read as the reverse complement.
ACTTAATGAAACAAAATATTAAACTCAAATTGAAAGACCAGACCACAAGTATAAATGAAAGAGAAGAATTATCCCTCCTTAGAAAAGGCCAAGTGCGAATAATGAAGCCGGACAAGGGTGGAGGTGTCACGATAATGACCAACGATGACTACACTAATAGGATGAATGCCATTTTGGATGGTGAAGGCTACTTGAAGGTTACCATTAATGAAATGAACAGGGCACACCAGAAGGTTAAGGCCTTTATTGAAGAATTGTACGTGGAGGCCAGGATTGACAGGGACACCTATATCTACTTACAACAACAGACTCCAAGAACCCCGGTGCTATTCGGGATTCCAAAAATACACAAGGATGTCGATAACCCACCCATGAGACCATTGGTTGATGGCAGGAAGAGATACATGCAGCAAGCTTCTTGATAGCATACTACAAAGGTACGTTAAAAAAGAAGAGCAAATCACCAAGGACTCATGGTCGTTTTTGGAGGCGATGAACTTGGTGGTCTTTCAACCAGAAAGTCTACTTGTAACAATTGATGTTAAGGACTTGTACTCATCAATCCCACACGATATAGCTATTGAGTGGGTAGGGGCCATGTTAGAAGAGATTCAATTAGTCAGTGAGCTAATGGACACAGTCCTTTCATACAACTATTTAATGTTTGATGGATCCCTGTACCACCAAAAAATAGGGGTCGCCATGGGATCACCCAGTGGAGGAAGTATAGCAAATCTGGTTATGGCTAAATGGGAGAGAAACAACATTTTGGCAGTCGAGGACGTTATTTCAAAAATAAGTTTCTACACCAGATTTCTTGATGACATCTTTATGATATATCAAGGATCAGAATTTGAAATCAAAAATTTGATGTTAAACCTAAATAATTCCACTAGGTTTCTCAAATTTACGTTTAAATATAATACAAATCGGATCGATTATCTGGACATTGACCTAAGTAAGGACTTAGACAACAGGATGTGGGTATCCAAAATACATCGCAAGGAAACTTATTCGAACTCTATGTTGCACTATTCCAGTTGCCACCCAGCACACCAAAAGAGATTGGTTGTTAAGGGGCAACTTGTTAGGGCTGCGCGTATGTCTAGTAGAAATAAAGACTTCCTGGATGAATGCCAGACCCTAAATCAATTTTTCCTTGCACGAGGGTACCCTCGGACTTTACTGAACGAGATCACGGACGAGATCAAACGTAAGAGAGACTTGAACATCTATGTCCCACTGTTGAACAATGACCCAACTAGTGCTACCGGGTCAATTAGAGGTGACAGTAGAACTTCCACTGATTTAGACTTTCACGGTAGTTTTTGCTACACATTTAGCTTTGACTCCCCGAAAATTAACAACATAATACTAAAAAACTGGGAGTTTTTGACCAATGACAATGACCTTCAAAATGTAGTTCCCACGAGGCCCAAAATTATTTACAAACGGGGACCCAATCTAAAAGAGCTTTTGGAAGGAACAAAGCAACCATATACGACCAGATTGGGCATGTTCAAGTGCCAAATGTGCAAGTACTGTTATTGCATTGATGAAGGGGTCAACTTTGCCATAAGGGACTGTAAATATAGATCTTTTTCCAAGTTTGATTGTAACAGTAAATTGGTAGTATACCTTGCTAAATGCTGTTGCTGTCCAGCCTTCTATATCGGGAAAACCGATAGAAGACTAAGGGAGAGGATCTATGAACATTTATACAGTATCAGGACCGCAAGGACAACCAATGCTTTAGCTAAGCACGTATTGGACAATGCCGGCCACCAATTTAAGTTCAGAGTCATTGACCAACAGACTAGAGATACTAGAGGGGGTTACGACTCGCTTAAACTAGAGAGAAAGGAACTGATCTGGCAGTTAAGATCAAACGCCAACCAGAAACCGGGTTTGAATGAATTGACATCCATCAATTGTATTCTCAAACTTAAGAACTTGGAAAGATAACTGAATTGGCTGTTTGATGGTTACCCTTAGGGGCCACCACCAACTACTATTGGTTGGTCAAATTGGTCAGAGCCACCCCTGCCTAGTTTACCACTCTGTATTGACGGTGAGGGATAGGACACATTGTTTTAACAACCCACTCTTTCTGTCCGAGAAGAAGGGACAGAAATACAATGATTGAGTCCCACAATGCCAGCCATAAGGCACATCGTGCTTTGGAAGACTGTGCATTTATTTAGAAGGTAGAACATTATTGCATGCACACATAATTCCACACTTGACTTGAAAACATACATAATGGGAGGATATGCACTTGTAACTTGACGTCCACTATGTTTGTAGATAGGTCAACATTTTTTCCTATATATATATATATATATATACACACTTTTTACAACCCATTGTGGTAAGGGGGAATCGTAGAGAACGAGCCTTGGACAACATCATTGGTGGATTAAACAGTACAGCCGTGGGTATTTTATTATGGAAAGGGCACTACCTTACAGCTGTTTACACTTTTGTTTGATGCCACCTTCCAAAAAATTTAAAACATCACACCACCTAATACATTATAGTATTTTAAATGAATACATAGGCTACTCTTGTAACATTGAATTTGGCTTTTACCTTAGAGAGGGAATTACCTTACTGCTTAGACATTACGTCCACTTAACTAGCCTATGGAATATAACATAGTTTGTATTAATGATTTTTAACACTTTTAAAACACATTTCTTATTTAAGAAGATGTCTTTTTTGTATGACAATGCACCTATTAAGTAAGTAAGGGATCGTTTGCCTGAATGTGCTATGTTCATGCAATTTTTATGTTTTTAGATTACTGTCTTAATATTTTAAACCTTGGGAACCGGAGCAAACTACCAGTTTCACTTGCCATTGCGAATTTTTGCTTTTGATGTGGCTATGTCCGCAAAGCAAGTTTTGAAATGGTTAGTTACTAGGACAACCACCAGCAGGTGAACTAAATCATGTTAATTGATGGCGGGTGCTCCGTGCATGTGACAGTATTTAAACTTTGTGCTTGTATGAACCACTGTTTTCAGCTTCTGAAGAAGTTGGTGTATGTAAACCGACGAAAAGTGTATTGATTATTTGTCGCGCTTTAAGCATATTAAACTACTTCAATTTTAGCGGAGCAGGGTCCTGGAGCCTCATTTCTATTTACTGGTTGGTTTTGTCTGGATATTTCTCAAGGAGCAATCCTTACCAGATCATGTCAAAGCTAAATTACTAGCTCTTCAAAAGGATGTATTATTTGGTGTTAAAGCTGAGGAGGTATTAAAGAAAATGGAGGAAAAGGCTAAATCAATGCAAACAGTGAAAGATTTTCTACAGGTACAACCTCCACGTTTCAGTAGAAATTGGCCTTCCAAAAATTGGTCCTTTCCAGCCACGGACAGACCCCAAAGAGGTAGATACAGGCGCCTGAGGGGCAGAGGGCAATCTCAAGGATAGTTTAGGGGCAGACCATGGCAAGCTCCTACACAAAGAGGTGGTGAGGATAGTTCGCAGCCATTCCCCTTTGCATGCCAAGCAAGGCTCAAAAGGCAGCACCCTTAGGCGGAAAACTGGCATTATTTTCAAGAAATTGGCATATCGTCACAAAAGACAAATGGATCCTGGACATTATAAACAGAGGCTACATATTCCATTTTCACACCCTACCAAAAATGAGAGGCATGCCAAACCTGCCACACAATCAAAGGGCAGAGGCACAAAGACAAATTTCAGATCTCATGGACATGAAAGGTATTCAAGAGGTACCTACTCACGAACAAGGTCAAGGTTGTTATTCCAGACTATTCCTGGTACCAAGGAAGGGAAAAGATTGGAGACCTATTTTGGACCTATCCATCCTAAACACATTTTTACTCGTACCAAAATTCAAGATGCTCACATTACAGCAGCTTCTTCCCATGCTGGGCAAGGAGTCTTGGCTGGTAACATTGGACCTCAAGGAGGCATACCTGTATGTCCCAATCAGACAAAATTGCAGAAGATACCTCAGATTTCTTGCAGGTTCAATCCATTATCCATTCTCTGCATTGCCCTTTGGCTTATCTACTGCGCCCAGAGTATTCACGAAATGCCTGGCATCAGTAATTGCCTACTGCAGACTTCAAGGGATACAAATATACCCATATTTGGACGACTGCCTGATCCAAGCAGACAGCAAGCACATACTTCTGAAACATCTGGCTTTTGTAATAATGTTGTTGAATTCTCTGGGATACACAGTCAACAAAAAGAAATCAAGGCTAATACCCTCTCAGAAAATAATTTTCCTGGGCGCCAACTTAGACACAAACAGCCAGATGGCCTACCTCACGCCAGAAAAGCAGGGGCAACTAACTCAATACTTCAGAAAACTAGCAAATTTTACCAGGCTGACTACAAGGAAAATCCTGCAGGCTCTGGGTTCATGGCATCTTGCATCCTACTAATCCCATGTGCAAAGCTGCATATGAGGAAACTTCAATGGTACCTGAAAAACCTATGGTCTCAACACAGCCACAGTTTGGAAACAATAATACCACTAATTCCATGTCTTCAAAAGGAATTTCTGTGGTGGGCTCAAGCATGCCAAACCAACACAGGTCTCCCATTCTGCAAGCCTCAAACAAATCAAGTCATCACAACAGACGCCTCGGACTACGCCTGGGGGGGCGCACATGACAGATCGGTGCATTCAGGGCAAATGGTCCCAAAAAGAAAAGCACCTTCACATCAATCAAAAGGAAATGCTAGCAATACTAAATGCTATTATAGCTTTCAAAGACCTTCTGCATCAAGGTCAACTATTGATAAGGACAGACAACACCACAGTAATGTGGTACATAAACAGGGAGGAACCCATTCATACCCCCTATGCAGGCTGGCCATGTCACTTTGGAGCATGGCCCTGGAATTACAAATCTAACTTCAAGCACAGTACTTGCCAGGCAAGGAAAACACGCTGGCAGACAACCTAAGTAGAAATATGACAGATCCACATGAATGGATGTTGCATCCTCAAGTTTTTACAGAGATAATTCAAGCATGGGGAAGGCCAGACCTAGATCTCTTTGCCTCCCACAAAAATCACCAATTGACAAAATTCTGCTCAAGGACTTTCCATCCACAGGCCTGGAGAGTGGACGCTCTCTCTTTTCAGTTGGACAACAATGACAGTTTATGCCTTTCCACCTCTTCCTCTGTTGCCCAAAGTTCTATTAAAAACCAGAGCAGACAGACCAAAGATGATTCTCATTGCTCCAGACTGGCCAAGACAGCACTGGTACCCACTCCTGAGGAGCCTGACGCATTCCCCTCCATGGACCCTACCTCTAATGCCTCTTCTTCTGACTCAGCACAGCTTCAAAACGCTTCACAGTCAGCTGAAAACACTCAATCTGGCCACATGGAAGATTCCTTAACATCACAACAGACCCTACTCTCCAAGGAGATGCAGGATGTCATTTTGGAGGCCAGAAGGCTGTCTACTAGAAAAGCTTACTCAGCAAAATGGAAACGGTTTTGTGCCTGGAATGAGAAAAAGGGCCAGAATCCTGGAAAACTGAATTTACCTCAAATATTACAGTATCTAGCTGAGCTGCTAAGCAGTGGACTTTCAATCTCCTCCATCAAAATCCGTGCCTCAGCCATTTCTGCAGAATACAGCACTGATCCACCTTTATTCTCTCACCCCCTCTTAAGACAGTTCCTCAGAGGGGCAAAGAATATAAAACCCCCAAGGAAACAACCAATACCTGCTTGGGATCTCAATTTCATTCTAGAAAAGCTGACCTTGCCTCCTTTTGAGCCAGCTGCCTCAACAGATTTGCAATATTTGTCCTGGAAAACAGCTTTCCTTCTGGCTATCACCTCAGCTCGTAGGGTAACAGAACTACAAGCCCTCATGGCTGTGCAGCCTTTTATCATCTTCCATCAGGACAGAGTTTCCTTACGAACCAACCCGTCCTTTGTGCCAAAGGTGGTATCCAGGGTAGCTTTGAATCAGGCTATACACTTACCTACCTTTTACCCTAATCCTCAAAACAAAGGGGAGAGACTACTACATTCCTTGGACATCCACAGACAGCTGCGTTATTATTTGGACAGAACAAAGCTTTTCAGAAAATCAGAACAGCTCTTTGTGTCCTATGCTATAGGAGCTCAAGGGAAGCCAATTTCCAAACAGACAATCTCAAAATGGATAGCCCACTGCATACGCTTTTGTTACTCTTTTCATGGTAAAACTGTACCTGCAGGCATCAGATCTCACTCCACAAGGACCACAGCTACCTATGCAGCTTTCCTCAGAGGAGTTCCTACCAAAGATATTTTGGAAGCAGCCACTTGGAGTTCTGTGCATACCTTCTCCAAGCACTACCACCTACCATTATACTCCAAAACTAGAGCAGGCTTTGCCACTGCAGTCTTGCAGGGCATTCTGGCTCCTCCTAGTTCCACCTAGTGCCTACCACCCCTTTCTTAGCTTTGGGATTCTACCCATCTGTTATGACTGCAGCTGTATGCACGATGAACATAGTACAGTTTTGTACCTACCATAAATGTAGATGTTCGAGTGCTAATACAGCTGCAGTCCAGGATTCCCTCCCTCCTTCCCCTCTTGGGACAGGCCTATTGGCTAACACCTCCTCATACAACCTAATTGGGGTATTCTTTTATGGTGTATTTGCTTGCAACTACTGTATTTTGATTATATTGCATTGCTTTATTACACAAATTTATGTATTGCCTTCCTTCTGGGGGCACCTGACATCTGGGGCAAGAAAAACTGAAGAAAATGGCGTCGGCTGGTTCTTTTATACCCCTGGCGCACTGACGTCGGGGAAGAAGTGACGACAACCGACGCCGGACCTAGACTTTGGAATTCGGCCGACCGAGGACCCGCCTGACGGCAGGAGAACCCATCTGTTATGACTGCAGCTGTATTAGCACTCGAACATCTACATTTATGGTAGGTACAAAACTGTACTATCCCCCTCTGAAGATATCTCCTTTGCGGAGATACTCGAAAGGCAGAGGAGTGATTGGCAGTCCAAAAGCCCTACTGAGGACGAGTCACTTCTCCTGAAGGCTTTTGATTCTCAACCTTCCACCTCTTGGTGGTCTCTGCCTTTCAGTGAGCTCATGCAGCTGATCTCTTGGAGGGCATGGGAGTCACCGGGAGTCCATGGAACCTGTCTCTCGGAGGCCTAATAAGTTTATTTCTGCTCCCGTAGATAAATCCTTTTTGTCCGGAGGAGTTCCTGTTGATGCCATGGTGGTAGCAGCGGCCACCAAAAAGGAAATGTCTGAGCCTTCCTCGTCTATCCATCCTCCTAAGAGAGTGTCCAGGATCATGGGTAGATATGAGAAACACATGTTTAGTTGAGCGACTTTTACACTGCAATCACTGAACTATTTGACCCATTTCACCAGACTGCAGAGAGATCTCCTTAAGGAGTTGGGAGATGCTCTTCAGGGTACTGTAGCTGCAGGGGCTTCCGACAAAGTTGCCGCCCAGCTTGCTACCCTAAATTCCATTGTGAACTCTTCCATGCGTCTCGTATCATATGCAGCTGATGGGACGAGTAGGAATTGTTCTAAGAAGACATTCCTGGATGCGCTTGTGTTCCTTCGCGGAGCCCTTTAAGTCTTCATTTGTGAACCCCCCTTTTGATGGCTCTTCTCTCTTTGAGCCTAAAGTGAAGGAAACTTTGACCAGGTGTGAGCAATACGGAAAGACTCTGCCATCGGAGTCCGGTTGTCCACCCCTACTCGGCCTTACCTCAAAGGCCAAAGGGGAGGAAAAATATGGTTCCAAAAAGCCCAAGGAGCCTTTTAGGACACATGTGGTGAACCCCCCTCTAGGGACAGAGGAGGGGGTAATAATGGAAGATGCCACCCTCGCGTCAGAGGGGGTCCGCAACACCAGGGTGACAGAGATCACTTCTCTGGTTAACCCTATCAGCGCTCCTGAAGGGAGGCCTGGCTGTCCTTCTCTGGAGGCAGTCGGGGGTCGCTTATCTTTGTCTCCAGACGCCTGGCAAGATATAACAAATGACAGCTGTCTACAAAGTATTATTTCCGGAGGGTATTTCATACCGTTCTCCACTCCATCCACACCCGCAAGGGGAATCCTGGACGTTCCACCAGTTACAGAGAGCAAGTAACTATAGAGGTCCACAAGTTGCTAGAAAAAGTCATCCAGCCAGTCCCAGCAGACCAAACAGGATCCGGAATTTACTCAAGATTCTTTTTGGTTCCAAAGAAAACAGGGGACTGGAGACCCATTTTGGACCTCAGCAGACTCAACCAATTTGTGAAGAAAGAGAAGTTCCGGATGGTCACGCTACAGTCTGTACTTCCCTTTTTAGGAAAAGACAATTGGATGTGCTCTGTAGATCTCAAGGATGTGTGATACCACATAAAAATGGCCAGGCCATCCAGAGATCACCTGCATTTGCAGCTGGGAGCCAATCATTATCAGTTTTGAGCCCTGCCCTTTGGTCTCACTACAGCCCCCAGAGTGTTCACCAAATGCATGGCAGTGGTCACGGCTCACCTGAGGCGTATAGGGTTCCAGGTGTTTCTGTACCTAAACGATTAGCTCCTTACCTCCACCACCAGGCATCAACTGATCCAGGCAAGGGAATACAGTCTGACACACTGCAATCACTTAGGCATTACGGTCAACTCAGAAAAGTCTGCCTTGTCACCATCGCAGCATACCGTCTTTATAGGTGCAGAGTTAGACACTTCTACCACCACTCTACGACTACCAATCGAGAGGGTCTTTCTTCTTTGCCAGCATGTCAGCTCATTAGTATCGAAAGACAGAATTACCAGCCCCAGAAGTTTTAAAAGTACTGGGTTTGATGGCTGCAGCGATCTTGGCCATACAATTAGCAAGAATGCAGAGGCGGATTCTTCAATGGCTGCTGTTTACTCAATGGTCTTATCAGGAACTTCCAATAAATCACATGATTTTAATTATGAACTCTTGCAAGAGAGATCTCCAGTGGTGGTTGATGTCTCTTCATGTAACCATAGGATGCCCCTTTGTACTACCCCCTCCAGTAGCCAGTGTGACCACGGACGCTTCCCTGATAGGGTGGGGAAGGGGGCATTTTCAGGGAAAGACTGCCCAAGGCACATGGACGGATCAAGAGTCACATCTGCTTATCAGTGTTCTGGAGATGAGAGCAGTATGTCTGGCATTGCAGCACTTCCAGGGCTTTCTTCCTCTAGGGACGATTGCAATTCAGATAGACAATATGTCAGTAGTCTGTTACTTGAACAAGCAAGGCGGGACCAAGTCTTACCCCCTTTGCCAAGAAGCCCTCAGAGTTTGGCAGTGGGCTGTCTCCTCCCAGCACTTTCTGTTGGCAACGCACATCCCAGGGAGATCCAACGTGATAGCAGACAAACTGAGCAGGGCAATCTTGTTGCCGCACAAGTGGTCCCTCAAGCAAGAGATTGCGGACAGGATTTTCCACAAATGGAGCCAGCCTTGCTGCGATCTTCTTGCCAGTCACATCAACATGAAATGCAGAAGCTACTTTGCCCTGATTCCTCCTCTAGGAGACCCCCTGAGAGACGCACTCATACACGATTGGCCCCCAGGTCTCGTCTATGCATTCCCTCCAGTCCGCTAATACCCAGACTTCTACAGAAAGCAAAGTTGCTGGGAAGGATCATCATTCTTATAGCCCCTCATTGGCCTCGGCAGGTTTGGTTCCCATTTCTTCATCTCTTGGGGGATCCATGGATTCTGGGCCCAGTTCCGGACCTTCTGATACATCCGTCAGGGATCTCCATCCTTCCTTGCAGTCACTGAAGCTAACAGCTTGGCTGCTCCAGTTCCCCTCATAGCCAGGCTTCACAACCTTTCTAATGAGAAGGCAGATCCTTTTGTCTTCCCATAAGCCGTCTACCAGAAGATTATATCTTAGTAAGTGGAAGAGATTTTCCATTTGGGCCTCTAAGCAGAACATTGATCCTGATCAAGCCCCCTTGACGTCCATATTAGAATTCTTGACTGTGATCTTTAATAAAGGAGCTGCAGCCACAAGAGTTTGGGTCCAGTTGGCTGCTATATCTAACTTTCATCTTGGAGTGGACGGGCTGAACATATTGTCCCACAAGTTGTCCACGGCCTTTCTCAAAGGGACCTTTCACATGAGGCCTCCAGTGAAAACTCCTTATTCTCCTTAGAATATAAACTTTATGCTGTCTCGTATAATTCTTCCCCCATTTGAACCAGCATCATCTTGTGATCTCAAATTTTTATCATGGAAAATGGTAGCTATTACTTCTGCCCGCAGAGTGTCAGAACTTCAAGCCTTATCTATCAGCCCTCCTTATTTGATTTTTCATGCTGATAGAGTATCTCTTAGGACAAACCTCTCTTTTTTGCCCAAAGTTTGTTCAGAATCTAATATCAGCCAAGTCATTCAGTTTCCAGTCTTCTTCCCTAACCATTCCAATAAATTAGAGTATATGCTGCACAAACTTGACGTTCACAGACAGCTCTGGTATTATTTGGACAGAACAAAACATGTTAGAAAATCAGACCAGCTTTTTGTGTCTTTCTCTGAAGCCAGAAAAGGTAGACCAGTGGCTAAAACAACGCTTTCTAAATGGCTATCTGATTGTATCACTTTTGTTTATTCAGCTGCTAATATGCCCTTACTACACAAGATTAAAGCTCACTCAACCAGAGCAGTTTCTACATCTTCTGCATTCCAAGCCAAATTACCCCTTGATAACATTTGTGCTGCAGCCGCTTGATCTAAACTTCATACCTTTATCACTCATTACAAAGTTGATAAGGCCTCCAGGGACAGGGCTTCCTTTGGGTCTATGGTCCTGAGGAATGTACTCCCATGAGTCACCTGAGATTGAGTGTGCTAGGGACGCTACCCATCAGTAAAGAATGAACAGCAAGATTGAACAACTTCTCATTAAGAAGTTATGTACTCACCATAACGTTCCATGTGAGTTGTTCCATCTTGCCTTCATTCTTACGTCCCTCCCTCCATCCCCCAACCTGGCTGATAGTTGACGTAGAGGCTGGTCTCATCCTGGTTGCTCAATTCTTCTTCCTCTCTATGGGAGGGTAGTTCTCTTATATGGATATAGTACATGCAGCAAACAAGATCTGAGGTCATTCCAGCAGTGCATCATGGGATAAGGGGCTTGGTCTCAAGCTACTGGTAAACCTTGAGCTTTGCAAACGGCCGTGTCGGAGCCGATGGATCAGCTCCGAACCCATCAGTAAAGAATGAAGGCGAGATGGAACAACTCACATGGAACGTTATGGTGAGTACATAACTTCTTGTTTTCTTTTAGAGATAGCTAGAAAGTTTAGACTAAGTGTTTTTCTGTGATGTCAGAACTGTACTACTGAATTATTTTAAGTATTTCTGTGTGATCTCTGAACTTTTGACTAGCACTGTATAGTAAAGTATGGTCTTGTGGTTTTAATTATTTATTATTAAATATTTTAAAACCTTTTAACTGTGGCTGGTTTGTGTAGAGATAAGTTAAGCTCTAGAGTACATTGCATGTATATAAGGATCATGTACCAAGTCAATCTAATAAGCCTTGAGACTGTTTAGTCATACTACCAATTAAATAATAATATTGCACAGTAATAATTGGACACCCTTTTAAGGGCCTTTGAGTAGCTGATAATTATTAGCTGGGTTGTGGCAATAATTACTACCGTATAGTCTGGGTAAAAGGGGCACAGCCGGAGAACCTGTGCCAGCCTTCCCCAGGAGTGTCTGTTCTGTGTGGTTGTATAAATGTATCTCAAAGTGTGTGTGTCAGCTACTTGGGCAGGGACAAAGAAGCACTGGTTGGACAGAGAGGGTGCTGGAGATTTTAGTTTGCCCAGCTGGCTGAGATCTGGACCCTATTGCTGTGCCAATGGGGAGTCTTATTGGTGACCTGGAGAGCAAGGGAGCGACCAGCCTAGACTGACTGTCATCTCTGTGTGCTCTTAAGGGAAATTGCACTTTACTGTGTATATGTGTTATCCTTTCCTCATATGAGACGCCCTCTCTGGTGTTAGTGGTGAGGATGGCCAGGACACGGGCGTAACACACTCCATCAAAAATCTGACTACAAGTGCTTTTCCACTGGACGCATCACCTCTCTCTCCCACCTCTCCTACATCACTTGTACCTTGACCCTGTCCTCAACTGCTGCTTCCATCTCATATTTAGTACTAAAATTAATCCACATTTATTTTTCTACTGTGTTAATATTTATTTATTATTTCCATTGTTTGCAGGATTCTCTGCCTCCTGTGATTGCTCAGTTTATGAATTTGTTCACCCAGGCTGTGACTGCAAATTGTCTGTTGTGATCAGTGTACTACTCTGGTTAATGAGCTAAATAAGTAATAAATAACATTAGTGACTACCCTCCTCACTGATTTGTCAAAAAAATCATACATTACATGGACCGGAGTTCTGCTGTGGTGACCCCTAACAGGGAAAAGCCGAAAGACACAAACTAACAAACATGGAACTGACCAAATATGAGGCAAAATCAGGCACATTTTGTGGCATTCACAGACAGTTGAAAACATCTATGCCTGTACATATACATATATTGTATATAAGCACATGCATGTATGACTGCCATTTACAGCCACTTGGTATGACTGTACAGCTGAGAAGTTTGATTGCTGTTAAATGAATTAATAAATTTATAAGTAACTACTTTGCAGGAATTTATCTTCTCAACTCACTGTTGTCAGAATACTTATTTATCCTTTGCTGACCAGGTTAGATCCACTAGGCTAGTATCCTCTTTTCAAGGGAGACCCAAGGTACTATTGATGCTACTAGGTGAAATTTGGCCAGCTCATCTGGGAACTTCCCCCACTGTTTTCAGTAGGTGCCACAAGATCTTTTATATCTAGCTGAGCTAACACCAACTGAAGCAGATGGGGTCCTGGTTTAATCTGTCATTCGAAAGACAACACTTTCAAGAGTGCAGCATCCCCCTTATGCTGCACTGCAGTATAAGCAATTGATCTATCTGATTTGGGTATAGAACTCACAGCCTTCGACACCAAAAACAGGTGTGTTATTTGTTGCACCACTGACATTGGTCAAGTCACTGCAAGCCCCCTCCACATACCTTACAACCCCTTACTTCAAGAATCAAGGAAAAAGATAAAAAATAATGTGGGACAAAGACCAAAACTAGGGACAGGTGTTGCCTCTATTTAATCACAAAGTTGTTAGGATAACAAGCTTTGCATTAGTTTGCTTTTTTCTGAAGTGAACAAAATCCTGAATGGTTTTCCAGAAGAACCGCAAACTTTACAAGGAGTGGACCAAAATATGAGGTGGTGCCAGAGACATTCTGTAAAAGTCAGGGGCAGTTTAGAGCTGTATGCCCCCCTCTGGCCAAATACGCATATAATATACACTTGCACACACTTGACCATCAATCAATTACAGCTTTTTGTATGATTGACTGGACAACTCATAACTTTTATTTGCAGTTAATTAAAGGAGGGAAGGAAGGAATAAATAACTGCCACACAAGAATTTGTCATCTTAACATGCTGCTGTCAGAGAAGTTTACAACCCACTACACCCCCTACTTACATACCAATCAATCTCTTAATTCACGAATCAGTCAGAAAAGAAAAAAAAAAATTGGTGACAAAGGTTCATAGAATAGTACTAGGCTAAGTACCCTTGTGAGCCATTGTAATCCTAGCCAATTAGTCCTTGTGAGACTCAAACCCTGCACCTTGTGTTTGTAAGGCAAACACCTTAACCATTAGGCCATCCTCCCCACCCTTGTTTAAAATCAGTGACCTATATCGCCTTTATATACTTAAAACAAAGCTGCCTGCATTAACAGGCTTTGGATTAGCATGCTTTTTCTGAAGGCTTCTACATTTGAAACTTAAATGCCTGTAATTAAATGGCAGCAGTCCTCATTGATTTGCCATAAAAAACAAACTGTGCAAGGAACATACAAAATCTGAATTCTGCAAAAATAAGAGAGCCTGTTTCAGAACACCTGTGCACCCACACACTTAAAATACTTATCTTTACTACACATGTGATAACTTTGCACACACAGGACTAATAAAGAAACTGAGTTTTTGGTGTTTACTAACACTAGAAGCATCCAGAAGTGATTATCACAACTGTTTTGCTGTATTATCACCAGAAGGACGCATCTTTCTGCTGTCCATCCATAGAAGTCCATACTCTTTGAAGTTATTAATGCAGACAAGCTCGGATTCTCGTTGTGTAGCAAAAACTGATGACTGCCAAGACTAACTCAAGTGATTTCTAACATTCTGTCTTTCCTTCACTAGAAAAAGACTTGGGGGTTGGTCTGATATTTGCTTCTGTGCTCACTGATTCTGCTTCAGTCCATCTTCTACTGGAGTCTTGTTGTTCATATTTAAATGAAAACTCCGACCAGAAAATGAAGGCATATATATTTTTCATCATATTTTAATATTTTACTTTATATTACTACATCAGACTTATTTTTATTTATTTAAATAAGTAATAGAATAATTCATTACATTTTAATTTGTTACATCCAAAATGGCCATGATTAAACAAGAAACATCTTAATGAAATTATCACATATGACATAGGCAGTCATAGATTTATTTAAATGAAGACAAACCATAGTGACATCATTTTAGTTGCAAACATTAAAACATTTTTATAATTTATCCAGTCATTGTTAGCCAAACATTACATGGCTCATTCAAATCCTGCCTTATTTTAAACATTCATCCTGTGCATGTATTATTCCCACATTTCCCTTTTTTCTATGTAATTTTCTCATACCCTTTTGTAAAGATCCCAATTCTAGTTGTTTTATCTGTTACTATAATTACTGATGTTCATCGTGCATACAGCTGCAGTCATAACAGATGGGTTTTCCTGCCGTCAGGCGGTTCCTCGGTCGGCCGAATTCCAAAGTCTAGGTCCGGCGTCGGATGTCGCCGCTTCTTCCCTGACATCAGTGCGACAGGGGTACAAAAGAACCAGCCGACGCCATTTTCTTCAGTCTTTCTTGCCGCGCGGTGCCCGAAGCAGAAGCAGTTCGCAAGTGCCGCTTCGGCCAGCTCGTGAGATTACGAATATTTTTCAACCGAAGACTTCTTGAAAGCTAAGTACCCGTTAGAAACTTTTCTTGCCTCTGACCGATGTCAGACAAAGTTAATAATTGCATTTCATGTGGGAAGCAAATACCACATAAGGATTTCCATTCCTCTGCATTCCTTGCTTAGGCCCAGACCACGACGTCTCTGCCTGTCGTTTTTGTGCTACATTCAACAGACGCACTATTAAGCGTCGGGCGGAGTTCGCCCAACACTATTTTGGCAAAAAGTTTAAATACATTATGTCGCCGGATACTCCGACTCCAGTTTTGAGTAAAAGACGCAAAGATAAGGACCGACATACGAGGTCCGCGACTTCTACCGACACCACGTTAAAGCAGACTACAGCTGCTACGGTTCTCAGCGAGGTGCCTACGCAGCCCCTGACTACCGATGACACTTCATTAGCGGTGTCTTCTGTGCCCGAGGTCGCAGGCTCTTCGGCCCACACCCCGACTACAGATACCGAAGCCACTCTTGGCAGGGAAACTCAGAGTTTAGACAGGCCTGCCACCTCTCAAGGTGTCTTCAGGCCCTCTTCTTTTTCCATTAAGGCTTTCACAAAATCTAAAGCAGCCATGCATACTAAAAGACAAGCTCCACAGGGCCCCACTCAAGGCCCCATGCCTAAAAAGCAGATGCTTAAAATGGCTGAGGATTTGATTACTCTTATCAGGGGTTCTCAACCCCCCTCGGACAAAAGGCCCAGAGTGGAGGAAGAATACCCTTCCTCGGACCAGGCCTCCATTACTTCAGAACATTCTGAGGACCAGGAACATTCATACTCCCCTTTTGAAGATTCTGATGCAGAGGAGTCCATTCCCTCTGTCTCCCCCCCCTGAGGATTACTCTTTGGGGAAACCTTGCATACCTTGAGGGAACACTTCCACTGGGAAGGCCAAGAGTACTCAGACTCCAAGAAAAGGCTCAGGGATTTCCTCTTGCTCCCTCAGCACAGGCCTCTGGCTATACCTCCTGTCTTGGACATACTAGATGATGTGTATTCAGAGGCCAGCATTAACCCAGATTCTTTACCTCCAGCTCCAGTCAAGCCTGACTGGTGTTACCGGGTTCCTGATTCACACCAATTCCTATACAAAAGCCATGCAGCTGACCCAGAAACTATTTCACAGGGTCCCAAGGGAATTAAGGCCTCCACTGCCAAAAATCCATTACCTTCAGAGAGAGATTCCAGAGCTTTAGAAAGGTGGGGGAAAAAGGTATACACCTTGGCCACCTTAACCATGAGGGCATTAAACTGTCAGTTCCATATGTTAAAGTATCAACAGTTTTTGTTATCTCAGTTGAAAAGCAAAATGTCATAACCTGAACAACTAGACTTGAAGGAGTTGCAGGATTTGTTGCATAGTGCAGAGCAAGTGGGTAAACATACCTTGCAATGTGGTTTTGATGCTTTAGAGGCCTCATGTAGAGCTGCTGTTACAGGATCAGTCATACGTAGACATGCTTGGCTCAAAGAGCAAACCTTACCAGATCATGTCAAAGCAAAATTGCTAGATGCACCTCTTCAAAAATATGTATTGTTTGGTGTTAAAGCTGAGGAGGTACTAAAGAAAATGGGGGAAAAGGCAAAATCAGTGCAAACAGTGAAAGATTTTCTACAGGTACAACCACCACGTTTCAGTAGAAATAGGCCTTCAAAAAATTGGTCCTTTCCAGCCACGGACAGACCTCAAAGAGGTAGATACAGGCACCCGAGGGGTAGAGGGCAATCTCAAGGATCATTTAGAGGCAGACAATGGCAAGCACCTACACCGAGGTGGTGAGGATAGTTCACGGCCATTCAGAAAGCAGAACCAATGACTTTCCCCTTTGCATGCCAAGCAAGGCTCAAATGGCAGCACCTTTAGGCGGAAAACTGGCATTCTTTTCAAAAAATTGGCATATTGTCACAAAAGACAAATGGATCCTGGACATCATAGACAGAGGAGGCAGATTCCACTTTCACACCCTTCCAAAAATGAGAGGCATGCCAAACCTGCCACACAGTCAAAGGGCAGAGGCACAAAAACAAATTTCAGATCTCATGGACATGAAAGCTATTCAAGAGGTACCTGCACAAGAACAGGGTCTAGATTTTTATTCCAGACTATTCCTGGTACCAAGGAAGGGCAAAGATTGGAGACCTATTTTGGACCTGTCCATCCTAAACACATATTTACTCGTACCAAAATTCAAGATGCTCACATTACAGCAGCTTCTTCCCATGCTGGGCAAGAAGTCTTGGCTGGTAACATTGGACCTCAAGGAGGCATACCTGCATGTCCCAATCAGACAAGATTGCAGAAGATACCTCAGATTTATTGTAGGTTCAACCCATTATCAATTCTCTGCATTGCCCTTTGGCTTATCTACTGTGCCCAGAGTGTTCACGAAATGCCTGGCATCAGTAATTGCCTTCTGCAGACTTCAAGGGATACAAATATACCCATATTTGGATGACCGCCTGATCCAAGCGGACAGCAAGCACATACTTCTGAAACACCTGGCGTTTGTAATAATGTTGTTGAATTCTCTGGGATACACAGTCAACAAAAAGAAATCAAGACTAATACCCTCTCAAACAATAATTTTCCTGGGTGCCAGCTTGAATACAAACACCCAGATGGCCTACCTCACGCCAGAGAAACAAGGGCAACTAACTCAGTACTTCAGAAAACTGGCAACCCTCACCAGGCTGACTGCGAGGAAAATCCTGCGGGCTCTGGGATTCATGGCATCTTGCATCCTGCTAATCCCATGTACAAAGTTGCATATGAGGAAACTTCAATGGTACCTAAAAAACTTATGGTCTCAACACAGCCACAGTTTGGAAACAATTATACCACTGATTCCAGGTCTTCAAAAGGAATTTCTGTGGTGGGCTCAAGCATGCCAAAGAAACATAGGTCTCCCATTCTGCAAGCCTCAAGCAAATCAAGTCATCACAAAGACGCCTCGGACTACGCCTGGGGTGCGCACACGACAGATCGATGCATTCAGGGCAAATGGTCACAAAAAGAAAAGCACCTACACATCAATCAAAAGGAAATGCTAGCAGTGATAAATGCTATTATGGCTTTCAAAGACCTACTGCATCCAGGCCAGCTATTGATAAGGACAGACAACACCACAGTGATGTGGTACATAAACAAACAGGGAGGAACCCATTCATATCCCCTATGCAGGCTAGCCATGTCTCTATGGAACATGGCTCTGGAATTACAAATCCAACTTCAAGCACAGTTCCTGCCAGGCAAGGAAAACATGCTGGCAGACAGCCTGAGCTGAAATATGACAGATCCACACGAATGGAAGTTGCATCCTTAAATTTTTACAAAGATAATTCAAGCATGGGGAAGGCCAGACATAGATCTCTTTGCCACCCACAGAAATTACCAGTTGACCAAATTCTGCTCAAGGACCTTTCATCCACAGGCCTGGAAAGTGGACGCACTCTCTTTCAGTTGGACAACAATGACAGTTTATGCCTTTCCACCTCTTCCTCTGCTGCCCAAAGTTCTATTAAAAGTCAGAGCAGACAGACCTAAGATGATTCTCATTGCCCCAGACTGGCCAAGACAACACTGATACCCACTCCTGAGGAGCCTGATGCATTCCCCACCATGGATCCTGCCTCTAATGCCTCTTCTACTGACTCAGCACAACTTCAAAACTCTTCACAGTCAGCTGAAAACACTCAATCTAGCCGCATGGAGGATTCCTTATATTCAGAACAGACCCTACTCTCCAAGGAGGTGCAGGATGTCATTTTGGAGGCCAGAAGGCCTTCTACTAGAAAAGCCTACTCCGCAAAATGGAAACGGTTTTGTGCCTGGAATCAGAAAAAGGGTCAGAATCTTGGAATACTGAATTTATCTCAAATATTACTGTACCTAGCTGAGATGCTAAGCAGTGGACTTTCATTCTCCTCCATCAAAATCCATGCCTCAGCCATTTCTGCAGAATACAACACTGATCGTCCTTTATTCTCTCACCCTCTCTTAAGACAGTTCCTCAGAGGGGCTAAGAATATAAAACCCCCAAGGAAGCAACCAGTACCTGCTTGGGACCTCAATTTCATTCTAGAAAAACTGACCCTGCCTCCTTTTGAGCCAGCTGCTCCAACAGAACTGCAATATTTGTCATGGAAAACGGCCTTCCTTCTGGCTATCACCTCAGCATGCAGGGTTTCGGAACTACAAGCCCTCATGGCTGTGCAGCCTTTCATCATTTTCCATCAGGACAGAGTTTCCTTACGAACCAATCCTTCCTTTATGCCAAAGGTAGTATCCAGGGTAGCCTTGAATCAGGCTTTCCACTTACCTACCTTTTACCCTAATCCACAAAACAAAGGAGAGAGATTGCTACATTCCTTGGACATTCACAGACAGCTCCATTATTATTTGGACAGAACAAAGCCTTTCAGAAAATCAGAGCAACTTTTTGTGTCCTATGCTACAGGTGCTCAAGGAAAGCCTATTTCCAAACAGACAATCTCAAAATGGATAGCCCACTGTATACGCTTTTGTTACTCTTTTCATGGTAAAACTGTACCTACAGGCATCAGATCTCACTCCACAAGGGCCACAGCTACCTCTGCAGCTTTCCTCAGGGGGGTTCCTACCAAAGATATTTTGGAAGCAGCCACTTGGAGTTCTGTGCATACTTTCTCCAAGCACTATCACCTACCATTATACTCCAAATGTAGAGCGGGCTTTGCCACTGCAGTCTTGCAGGGCATCCTGGCTCCTCCTAGTTCCACTTAGTGCCTACCACCCCTTTTTTAGCTTTGGGATTCTACCCATCTGTTATGACTGCAGCTGTATGCACGATGAACATAGTACAGTTTTGTACCTACCATAAATGATAAATGTAGAGTGCTAATACAGCTGCAGTCCAGGTTTCCCTCCCTCCTTCCCCTCTTGGGACAGGTCTAATGGCCAACACCTCCTCATACAACCTCATTGGGGTATTCTTTTATGGTGTATTTGCTTGCAACTACTGTTTTTTGATTATATTGCATTGCATTATTACATAAAGTTATGTTTTGCCTTCCTTCTGGGGGCACCTGACATCTGGGGCAAGAAAAATTGAAGAAAATGGTGTCGACTGGTTCTTTTATACCCCTGTCGCACTGACGTCAGGGAAGAAGCGACGACATCCGACGCTGGACCTAGACTTTGGAATTCGGCCGACCGAGGACCCGCCTGACGGCAGGAAAACCCATCTGTTATGACTGCAGCTGTATTAGCACTTGAACATCTACATTTATGGTAGGTACAAAATTGTACTTTTCTGCTACAGTTGGTTTAGACTTCGATTTCCATTTTCTAGTAATTGCTTTTTTTTGACAGCCACCATAATTAGACTCAGCAAGGCCTTACTGTGTCTATGCAATTCCGAAACTGTTTCATAGCTCAAAAAAATAATTTCCTTAAGTTACACCAATTTGCTTACACAGTATGTTTGACACAGTAGTCTGTATGGAATCTTTAAAGTTTGACAGCTCATTATACACCCAGAAAATATGTTCCCAGTTATCTCTTTCTTCCCTATCACACTTCCAACATTTGTTATCTACCTGAGGAAAAATTATTTGGCGTCTACTTGGGGTATAAAAGTACCTATGTAAACACGTCAAAGAGCCTAAGTCTTCCAGACTTTGTTGCACATTTGGGAGACGTACATATATTCCCCCATTGTTTCTTTGTGAATTGCTTACCCAATCCTTTCTAACCTCCTCTGATTGATTCTTAAAATTATCATGCAATATTTTATATGTTGTGCTAATTATGCTTTTTTAACAGCAGCTACTATTCTAGAATCTAGACACTACTAAAAAGTCTACCAATGCTGGTCTTTCACTTAGGACCCCCCCCCCCCGTTTGCTTATCCTCTATCAGTCCTTGATATGGAAGGTAGTCTCTAGCATACAGTCCAAATAATGGCCTCTTCCTATTCTATTACTTTTCCCTCTCTGATTATATACTCCCAATACCTTGGTTCTTTTGCCAGTTTTCTCCAATAAATTCCTGCCCCCCTTGCCTATGGTCTGTATCCCTAATTACAGTCACCCCTATCAGCAACATTTATTTTCTCCATTCCCGTGTTGGCTTAGTTGTTAGAATACTTTCTGTTACATTATGTATGTAATATTCTGTATGGTTATTGTTCTCCTTAAGGATCTGCATCCAAAATCCCAGTCTCTCCTTGTTTCCTGAGTTTCCCCGTTTTCATCAACGTCATCATCATCCCTTTCCACTTTGAATTACAGGATTTTGCTTGTGCTATGTATATGAGCCTTAACTGTGTAGCTCTGAAATACCCCTTCAGATTGGGTAATCCCAAACTGCCTTGTACTGGAAGAATCAGCGTATTCCACTTGACTCTTTCCATCTTTTTCTCACAGATAAAATCCTTACAACTCTTTATTTGAAGAATCAGCTTATCCCACTTGACTCTTGCTATCTTCCTCTCCCAGATAAAATCCTTCAACTCTTTATTAATTGATCTCCACAACTTCTCCTCTAGTTGATAAAAAAAATATGCCTGACCTGTGTATAAAACTAAAGGGACTAAAAACATTTTAACTGCTTGTATTTTACTATTCATATCCATATAACAGAGCTTCCAATTTCTCAGTTTTTGCATTACCTTTTGTTTAGTCTCTTCCCACATATTCTTAGCTGCCCCACCAGAATCCTATTTAATCCATGCTTCTAAGTACTTTGTTTTATCATGTCCCTATAAGTATGGATATTGCTGAACAAATTCATGTGTGGGTACATAATTTACAGTTAACAGAGTATCATATTGACATGATCATAGGCAATAAAGGCAAGCGAGTCTTTTGACCATTTATACCTTGGCAGTATCTCCTTTTTCATGTTGGATTAGGCCAGTCCACCAGAGATGAATTTGTGAATACCAACCCAATCATCCAATTCCTGTTTGAAGGAACGTAATGTATCACTATGTTTAATTTTCAACAGGAGCCTATTCTACAGGTTGGGAAGGCAGTACATAATGAATCTGTCTCCATCGGGTTTTATTTGCTGATATTCCTCAGACTATTGTATTTGAGGAGATACAAGAGATCCATAGCCATTGGGTCCCTGATGGCACAGAAGACAAGGCATAGATCAGATCGCCCCTCAAGAGGCTTTAAGGTACTGAGTAAAGGGACAGGTCCCACAATCTTTTCTTGTAGCTTGGTGCATTTTTAAAACTAGTGAATTTAGTTAGAAGCCTGTAGGGTCTTCCACTTGTTTTATATGTCTAGTGAGGTACATCCCAAAGGAGGCTTTGTATCAGTGCGGAATATAAAGGGACAATGACCTCTCTAGATCTGTATGGTATTCCTTTGGTAATTAGCTGTACTAAGCAAAAGTATTTTTTCAGCTACTGTTACTTGATTAAAGAATTATCAACCCAAGTTCCAAGGTTTTTAACAGTAGTCTCATTTTAAAATGGGATGTTGTCTATATTGTTTGCTGGTGTGAGACTGTTCACCAAATCTGACAATATTTCATTTTTTAGCATTTAATTGGAGCCTGTTTTAGTTCACCAGGGATTTAAGTGTAAGTTCTTGCTGAAGGTTCTGGGTATCAGAGGGAGACTTGACAAAACTTCCAGTTTACAGTCTGCAAATTTGGTTAGCCAGAGGTCTTAGTTCATGGTCTAGAAACCAGAAAAATAAATGCTGAGCAGAAAAGGTCACAGGAATGAGTCCTGAGGGACAACTCTGGTTACCTTTATACCTTGATAAAACACCTTCTACCCGCACTGTGTAGATTCTTTCCTATAGGCAGTTTCCATTCAGTGAGGATCATAGCCATTTTTACCTAATCTGCATATTGTTAGTGATTGGATAGCAGTTTGTCTAAATGTTCCTGATCAGTATATAATGTGAGATCTGAGGAAGAGTTTATTCAAAAGTATTTATAAAGTTTATATGGAAGTTGCTGCTGTAGCGTTGTCGCCTCACAGTAAGATGCTGTCTGGTTCGATTCTCAGCTAGAGCTTCTTCTGCGTGGAGACATGCGTGAGTGGACGTACCTTCATTGAAGGTTGTGCGTCAGGGCTGGTAACTCGGCAGGTAAAAATCAACTACCAATCATTAGCGGACCGGAGTTCCGCTGTGGCGACCCCTAACCGGGGAAAACCAAAAGACACAACAACATATGGAAGTTTTAGCTGCTTTGTTTATTATTTTAAAGTTGTATATTAAAGTTTTTGGCTTATGAGTGACAGCATGGTGGCTTTGCTACTGTGCTTTTTTTAAGTTTAGAACAATATAGAGTATTTAATTTTGTATCCTAAGTAAGGAAGGATTTGTAATTGTCGTTTGCTTTCAGTGCTAACCAAAGTTGATGGGTTGCTTTTTCATGTTTTTAGTCAATTTTATGATGTTGTCCTTGAGTTGGTTTTTTGACCTGCTGCATGTTTTAAGGATTTGTTTTTCTTTTTATTGTAGAGCTAATGCTGGTGGGCCACCAGAGTCATTTGTTTTTAAATTTCCTATTATATCCCTATCTAGTTGGGATTGCCAGTTCTGTATGGCTTTCTAAGTGGGCACATAACTCATTTGTGAAGCTACCTGTTGTGGCAACATTTGGGGTGTTACTGCTAAGTGAATCTGAAACTTTGAAGTCCTTGAATTCTGAGGTTTTGGTTTCAGTGGACTTAGGGAATTTGAAGGTGATGGTCACTAGTCTAAATGGGGAAGAAGAGACCAGGGGAAAAGTACATGAAAATGCTATGTTCATAAGGACCAGGCAAATCATAGTATGCTCTCTAGTGGGTTTATTAACTGACTGATCCAGGCATTTTTTGTTTATTAAATCAAAGCACTTACTTTTGGGCATATTCTACATTGGATATATAGGTGCTGCAGTTTATTTGAAGGATAGTTGATCTCCTAAAATAATGAAATCCTTGTTTATAGGGAGTTCGTCAATTACATTTAGAAACCTTGCATGATTTTCAGGGAACATTGAATGTGTCCTTGTAACAAGTTATAAACTGAGCTACAAATAACACTTCACAGGATTAACAATGAGTTCCATTTATGGGTCTCAGGGAATCTGTCTGGTGATATGGTCCTTAACTTTTATTTTTCATTTTATTCAATGTGTCTCCATAATGCACTTTTGCCATAGTATTATGGAGTAATTCGAGTACAAAAACACACATGAATGGAATTTTTTTTCTACAAGTACTTGGTATTGCCATCTTAAATTGACAACTTTATTACAGATTTTGAAGCATTGCACTTAAGTTAGATGTTTACATTAAAATGTATATCCTGTATTTGTTTTGCAATTTTTTTGTCCCTGCTGATCATTGGCATCCTTCTTTCCAGTGGACTCCTTCATTCCCCACCACCAGGGCAAGAGTCAGCTCAAAGCAGCCATTTAGACAACAGTGAGGGGATGTTCAGCATCTTTTAATGCTTGCTTCCTTTAGCCCCACCACTCGGCTTATCCCTCCTTTGACTGTGTAAATCCTTTGTCAGGGAGTGTAGGAATGTGCAGGAAACAGTATTAAAGTAACAGAGACTTGAATTGATGGCTTCTTTGAACTGATCAACGTCTGTGCCTGTGGATAGATTACTGATTTTTGAATATTTGAATGTATCTGCAAAGGTTCAAGAGGGAAAAGGGGAAATAACTGTATTTCTGCAAGAAATGGCTACAAAAGACCAGTGGTTTTACTGTCACATTTAGTGTGAGAACTCTAATGACAAAGTAGGAATTATGCTTTAAAGTTTATAAGGATAATGAAACTGAAGATGCTACTGTAAATAAAAGTATTTTTCTTAGTAATATGTGATGTTCTTTGCCAGGTTCAAAGCCAGATGCCAGACTTGGGCAGAAGGCTGGCAATAATTTCCAGAATCACAAACGTTCCCATGCTACTTCAAATCAGGGCTATACAGCATGCCCTCAAGTTAAAGTCAGCCGCTTAGAATCTTCCAACTGTTGGATTCTGCAAAGGGGAGGAATGCGGGAGCAGGATTTATGGACATATCCAAATTTTACACTTATTCTGTTCAAACCGTTTACCTCTGCACAAGTGGAGACAATTTTTATTTGGAACTTTCAATCCTCAACTTGGATAGGGACATTTGGAAAACTTTCTGAGTACTTCTTCATCTAAACATTATCTGGTATGAGGCTATCATGCATGGTTCTGCCTTTGTTCTTGGCCTCCCTCTTCTCATGTGCAGAGCTGCTTTGGCTTTGTTAGCATGCTTCACCTTGCTTCTCATACTAAGTTCTCAGTCCATCTATTTTCTTGCTTTTAAACTTCGCCCAGAGCTATCTGCGAGTGAGTTTGGCGGAAGTTCTGGCTCCTTTCAGATCATTTGCTTGAGAATCATTTGCTATGGCGGAGCTAAGTATATTCTGGTCTCTGGTATTCTGTGAATCCGCATGCTTTCCGTCAGTGTGACCTGAGTACATGATGTGCTTTCCATTGCCAGACTGAATTTGACATCAAAGAAGATTCCCTTTCTTTCCGGACAAACAAATCAATCTTTCCCTTTACTTTCACTGAATTGGACATATGTCCTAGAGCCTTGGGGTTCATACCTTCAAGCCTATTGGTGTCTTACCATCTCAATTCTGGGTACAAGAAATGCTAATGAAGGACATGAAAAGCTAAGGATGGTATTCAAAACGAGTGGACACAGCACTGCCAGCCAAAGGACACCGATTCTGCAAAAGGAATTTTTGCAAAGGAAAAGGAATTTCTCATAAACACTCAGGACTCTCTGTCATTCAAGGGATTCCCTTCTGTGTCAGAGGAATTTTTCCACCACAAAGGCCTTTCAGTGGCCTTAAAAGAGAAGTGGCAGGTGGATCTGTGACACCGCCAGGACAAAGACAAGGAGCTCAGACAAAGCAGTATGGGTCTAGCAACAATGTTAGCAGGAGAAGTTAGCAGTACAGTTTGCAACTCCAGGGCAGGTGTTGATTCTAACAGACAACACAACTGTCATGTGGTACATCAACATCACAGGCAAAGATTCTAGGTCAGTGCAAGACTGCTCTATGTTAGTCAACACAACTGGGGGTAAGTACAGCTACATCTTCAGGCAACCCTCTCAGTTTTGAGCACAGACTGTTTAAGCAGATACCTTGGTACAGAGGGTGTTGTCAGATTTGTTGCAAGTGGATCCGGATCCATTGGAAAGTGGAAAAAGATCTGTTTGTGCAGACTCCAGATTCAGTCAGATGCTACCAAGGATAAGATCCTCATGTATTTCCCACAGACCACAGTCTGTTAAGAGACTCCACTAAATTGGTTCGCTCCACTAAACCACCAGCTGCCAAAGTTCTTTCAGTGTGATTCCCTCATCCTCTACCCTGGATTTGGATGCTCTTTCTTTCATTTAAGGTACTTTCAAAGGTATCCCAGGATCCCTTTAGATCTCTCTTATACAGCACTGGTACCCATTACTGAGAAGTCTGAGCTTCTGATGATTTGGCCACTGCCAGCCTTGCCTTGATTCACTGGTCAATGTCACACCTGTTCTCTCATTTTAACAGTCATTTGTTCTCTGTCTTCTTTCCCCCACAGCTGTCCTTACAGGACAGCCAATTCTCTCAACAAACAGCCAGCAAGTTTTGAATGTTATTTTTGGAAGCTGTTATGTTGGAACAAAAGGAAAATTATTTTGAAAAAAAGAGAATATTATTTTTTTGGAAGAGCGCAGATAAATGGAAGAGATTTAATTTTTCTTTTATTTCTGAGATTTTTTTTAGTCTGAGACCTCATACAAGGTTTTCTCTCAATATCTTTTAGTTACTGGACTTAAGGCTCTTCCTCTCTTCTGGATCATCCTCACTTTGTTTTTTTCTCTTAGGGTTGTTCATCCTTTGATCATTTTTTTAGATAGAGGGGCACCCAATTGAGCCTCCCCAATCAGAATTTCCACTCCAATTTCTGATCTCAATTTTGATCCTACCTTGAGCAGTTGACTACCTTTGATAGTTGAGACTTGAAATTGGAAATATTTAAGAGTTTTTTAAGTTGAGGGTTTGGAAATTACAGGTTTCTATCTACCAAGCAAAGAGCTATGGTTTTTTCTTTTACCTTTTCTTGCTTTTCAGGTCTTTCCTTCGTACTACTCCTTTCTTCCTTCCTATATTTGGCCCTAAGTTAAACTCTTCATTAGCCTACCTTTATTCCAAACCCAACTTTTACTTTGCCAATAAAAAAACCAATAATAATTTACTTGAGATGTAATTTAAAACAACAGCACAGATTTAGGCAACTTTAAAGGGAGCAAGCAGTTCTAAAGGGTTCAGGCAGGCTTCAGCAGTTATTTGTTTATATGTCTCAGGAGTCAAAACATTGCCTGGGTAAGTTTCTTGGTTTAAGTTATTTGTGTTGATTCCTGTTTTTCCCAGGAGATTCCAGCTGGGATTGGGCCTTGGGCCCACTAGGGCTACTGCAGCTTTGCCTGGCTCAACTGGCTTTTTTTTGGGTGGCAACTAACTTAGCAGCTTTGTGTGTTTGAGACTTGTGCACACATACTTGGGTTCATTATCACCTTCATCTTTACCTTTACCTCTTCTCTTTTACCACTGCCTTTTTGCTTTTACTTTTGGTTTTGCATAGCCTGCTTTTCACTTTTTTGCTCTCCCTCCTCTGCCTCCCCCAAGTTTTTACTCTACCCAGTGTGAGATGCTTTTGTGGTGAGATGAAGACAGTACAGTACCCTAACCTGTAAATGTAGATAAGAGATATTGCCACTGAGTCCCTCCTGCCTTCCCTCCTTTCCCTCTTCCTGGTCTGTTGTTGTGTGGGTTGGGTTGTTGTGTATATGTATATATTATATATATTTATACATATATTGGTGGTTGTGGTGTTTGTTGGTTTGGCTGTCTTTTTGGTTTTCTTTTTCTTTTTCTCTCTTTAGGGTCTTCTGACATCTGGGACTGAGGATATGACCGGCCCAGCGCATTTGTACCCTGACTGACCCTGATGTCAGTAATGCGCCTTGACCCGGCGACAGCCTTATACTTTTTGATCGGGCAGGCCGACGACCGGCCCGGACTACCCAAGTGTAAGGACTGCAGCAATGTGGATCTTCGAACATCTACATTTATGGTAGGTACAAAACTGTACTTTTCAGTGGACAATTTCAGGCCAATAAAGCCAAACCCCACTAGCTCTGGATATGCATATTTTGTCCTTGTTATGACCTCATCAGCACAGCACAAGCAGTGTGTTTGACTAAGCGTAAGACACACAGGGCTGTTAAACCCAGCTGATATCCATTACCATTAGGGTGACTGCAAAATATCCCAACTAACTAAAACAAAGAGGGAGAAGGTCACACAGCAAAACCAACCAGTAACAACTAAATGAAAACTCCACCAAGCTTAAACTTCCACTGAGTGACCTCTCAAACCTCTTGTATCAGAGGCACACGGGATATATGCAAATGACCCTAATGAACATCAGGTGTTTCAGCTATATGGCGATTCTGAATGCTGTGTAAACTTCTCACTCTCTGTTTTTGTTTGTTGAGATATTTTGTAGTCACCCTAATGGTAATGGGTATCAGCTGGGTATAACAGCCCTGTGTTTCTTATGCTTAGTCAAACACTCTGCTTGTGCTGTGCTGATGAGGTCATAACAAGGCCGAAATATGCACATCCACAGCTTGGCCTTATTGGCCTGAAATTGTCCATTAAAATTACTTAAAAAGAAATAAGTCTTGGGTATTCAGAATCACCATATAGCTGAAACACCTGATGTTCATAAGGGTCATTTGCATATATCCCATGTGCCTCTGATCCAAGAGGTTTGAGAGGTCACTCAGTGGAAGTTCTAGCTTGGCTGGAGTTTTCATTTAGGTGTTAGTAATGTGTATAATAAATTTCTTGAAGAAAATTGTGTATTGTATTGTAAATTAGAGTGTAAAGAGAGTAGAGTGCTAAATGTTAAGTGGGGGTGTGTCTTTTCAGAGACTACTCTTGTAATAAAGTAAGAAAGTGTTTTTACTTGATTATAATTTATCTGAGGTTTATACTGTAACAAGATTTAGGTTTGATATAAGCAGTGTAATGTAATCTTGGGCTGATGGGGAATGTAAAAGTGCATTGATCATATTATGGTGTGTATTAAATCATAATAATTTGCCCTGGTATTATACAGGCAGAAGTATAATGTTCTTATAGGATCATAGGATGTTACTAGGCTATTGGCCCTGAGGCCCTTATAAGCCTAGCCAAGAGTTTACCCCATGTTTAGACAAATCAGCACCCGAGGCCCCTGTCCAGCAGGGACACAGGTGGAATCCCAGGGGTATATTTTGTTTCCCATCCAGTTATCCAGGTTGTGCTTAAGAAGGGATAAAGAGGCACTCTGCTTGATGTGGAGAGGGAGTCTATTCCTTAGATTGGGGAGTCTTTGAGACACAAATCTGTCCAACCAACAAGTCTTGTTAATGTCACAGACCAGGTTGAGGCCATGCTTGTGGGTTACTCGAGTGGAGCTTGACTTGCGGATATGCAGCAGTCCCATCAAGGTGGAGTCCTTGATCGCCTTATATGCCAGACGGAGGTCACCCCCTGAGGAGTCTGTATGAATCTGAGTAGAGGGATAGGGCTTTTATCCTAAATGTGTATGGTAGATGTTTGGGGCCCTGGATTCTCCTGGTGAGGAATCTCTGCGGTCTCTCCAACTGCTGCATGTGCTTTGCGAGGTACATGCCTAAAGGGGCATTGTACTCAATAATGAGCCTTATAAGGGAAGAATACAGGGATGTTATGACCTACTTGTCCCTGGATGAGATGCAGTTACTTATGAGGTGGGCCATGTAGAAGGCTTAACATACAACCGAAGCAACATGGTGGTCAAAAGTAAGGTTGCTATCAACCTGGGTGCCCAAATCCCTCATGACTGATTGCGTGTTTAGGATGTTGTTATTAATGTGATAGTTTGTGGAGACGTCACTCTCCCCAAAAGGGATGATGCATTTTTTTTTGGTATTCAACCTGAGGCCATGTTTCTAGCACCAGTCATTTGTCTGAGTGAGACCTTCTTGGAGGATGTCCGCATCACTAGGAGAATTGATGACAGCACCCAGCTTGCAGTCATCTGCAAACTTGGTCAGCCATAAGCCACTGGTTATGGCCTGCACCTCAGAAAAGTATATCTCAAATAACAGACTACCCAAGACCGAACCCTGGGGTACACCACTTATTACGAGTCTACTGCTTGAGGTGGCTTCCCCTATTTTGACTATGTGGGTTCTATCAGTGAGCCAGTTTGCTACCCATTTGGTAACATATGGACTGATGCCTAGTTGAGAGAGTTTATCTATTATGCCCAAGTGGGGAATATTGTCAAAGACTTTGGCCAGTTCAAGGTAAGCGGTATGCACCATCTTAGGTTCATAGGTAGGTACTAGGCTATTGGCCCTAGGGCCTATATAAGCCTAGCCAACCCCTCGTCCATGGCTTTGGTAACTGTCTCAAAAAAGTCGACCAAATTTTGCAGACATGACCTCCCCTTGATGAAGCCAAACTGTGTGGGATCAAGTAAGCCAAACTGTGTGGGATCAAGTAAGCCAAACTGTGTGGGATCAAGTGTTTGGAGGTTGCCAATGTCCTGATAATCCATTCCATGGACTTGCAGATCAGGCTAGTTAGGCTGATGCGTTTGTAATTTCCCAGATCGGTGGATGCTCCGCCTTTGTGTAAAGGGATGACGGTGGCTGTCATTCACTCAGCTGGGACAAAGCCAGTACTCAGGCTTTGGTTGAATAGGTTGCGTAATGATGCTACAAGTTCCTGCCTGAGTTTATGTAGGATGCAGCCTGGTATGTTATCTGGTCACATGGAGGCAGTATTTTTGCCTTTGAGAGAGCAGTGATGACCTGTTCCCTAGATATAAGAGGAAGGAGGCAGGTACTGAGGATGTCCTGATTTACTGATGGGGGGACAGAGGGGTAAAGTTTTCGCTGAATCTGTCAGCCAGCAAGTTTGCTGTATCTACAGCATTTGTATATGTGGTCTCCTTGACCACCAGTTCTAAACAGATCTGGGCACTTCCTTTGAGGTTGTGGACATATGTGAAGAAGGCCTTATGATTGTCTGTACTAGATGTGGCCAATTTGGACTCAAATTTTGCTTTGGAGGATTTCACTAGTGCTCTTATTTCCTTGTTCAGGTTAAGGAGACATTGCTTCCAATTGGGCACCTGCTTCTTCTTGGTCTTGCACAGCAATTTCTTCCTTTTGTTATAGAGTTTATTGCGGATGTCTACAAGTTAGGTTTACTCTTCCTTGCGTAGGATGATTTAGTCCTATCGGGTATTCCTGATTCCATGTATCTATATAAATGCTGGTATAGTGCTTTGGTGTAGTTTTGGATATTGGTGCCAGTTCCTACAGGGGGGGGGGGGTGCTGTGAAGCTGTTTTATACCATCCCTCAGGAGGCTGTAATCGGCTTTGGAGAAGTTTTTATGTCTGATCCTAGCTAGAGAGGGGGTTGGGGGAGATGGTGACTTTGAAAGTGACGATTTTGTGGTCGGATCTTACCAGGAAGGATGATACTATAGGGATGCTGCAGTGGTTACTCGTGTTGGTTAATACCAGGTCCAAGATATTATCACCTCTTGTGGGGGTATCGGCTAGTTGTTCCAAGGCATTTGCATTGACAAAATCGAGGAGTCTCTGGGCCATTTGTGTTCTGGTATGAGTAGTTCTTCCAATCTATGTTTGAAAAGTTAGTCACCCAGGATTAGGGTAAAGGGTTGAATCTTGATAGATTCGAACAGGTCGAAATAGGTGGATTAGACATATTGAGTAAGATTTGGGGGCCAGTAGCTAGCTTGATTTGAATAGGGGTCTTGTCACTGGTTAACTGCACCTGTAGTGTCTCCTGTGCATCATACTGTTTTACCAGCCTGGAGGTGTGTATGTCTTTAATGTATATTGAAACTCCACCTCCTTTGGCTTCACTGCCCACAGTTTGTGGTCTGAGTGTATGATAGGATGGGTAACCAGGTAAGGCTGGGGTGCTCTCTGCAGGTTTGAACCAGGTTTCTGTGACTGCTCATCACAAAGAGGGGAAAATAGTTTTCTAAGCAAACTGGCTAGAAAATGTAGAGCATGAAAATGGTAGTTTCCCAGCATTAAAAAAGAGCTGCTTTATACTTTGCAAAGCTATTAGCCATTTTTCTTTACTTTCTCACCAGCCAAGGCCTACAGCTGGAGATGATCAGTTTACAGTGCGTGTAATCAATCAGGAAGTGACGTAACCATAAGGTCTTAGGCCTTTATATAGGAAACATTATAATTAGTACTTAAGGGAAAAGTGGCAAGGTAGTTCAGTGAAACTAAATGAAACCTGATGCACAGAAGGGCATACTTTTGAAAGTAGATGCATCCCAAGCAACATTTAGGACTTCAGTATAAAATGTAATGGAGCACAGTTTAGTTTGTTTAAGGGTAGACAGTGCACTTCTTTTTGAGGCTAAAAATCAGTTAAATGAAAGCATGCAAGTTGTTTTTCACATCAGGAAGGGAAATAGGGATGGAGCTGGAATGGATAGTATCCGTGCAGGAAGCAACACAGGCTTTAGCATGCACTTCCAGTATGATTAAATCTAACTTTAGAGTAAGTAAAGCCTGTGGTTGTAGTGGTCTAGTTGGGGCAACTTGTCTCTGTATGGATGGGATAACTTCCCTTTTTGGAAAGTGTATGTAGATGTCCATCCATTTCACTGTTGCAGTATTCATTACACTAGGAATCCCCTGCCAAGGACAACCCGACGTCCAGCCAGTATTCCAAAGCCTTTAGGTTGCTTTAAGGTACGCCGTACTTCACACATGTTGCTTGTGTAGCATAGGGGATAAAAGTGATGTCTGGATATACCATCTTCAGAACTTCTTTGCCACCAGTCCGAATGCCATCACTTGATCATCAGTCTGAATGCCCGTTCCGTTACTGGTTCACCAAGCCATTGCAGGTAAGTGGCACTTTGAGGTTCGGTTCATTTTTACATATTTTTTTTTTATTGTTGCTTGTGGGATTTCATGTCATCCAAGAAGGGTAAATGCCAGTGTGGGCTACAGATTCCCCATAAAGATCACCACAAACTGTTTTGCCTTGCATGACCTTACGTCCTCTTCCATCTGTCAGGCCTTTGTACCTAAAACCCTTCATAGTAGACCACCTTCTTTGGAGCTGTATTTTGAAAACCAGCTTGTTAAGCTTCTTGCGAAAAACATGATGTAGGAAACTTCCCATTCTGAGGGACAGCTGTCAGTGAAGAAGGCCAAGAAGCCTAGGCCAGAATCTTCTGCTGTTCAGTCTCTGCAAGACACCTCTCCTGAGGCAAGTGAATGCCCTGAGGTTCGTCTAGCTTTATCATCGTATTCCTCTGCCGTGACCAGTTTATAGGCAAGTGGGGATCTGACTTTAAGCACATCTGAGGAGATATTGCAGATTTCCATTTCGAAAGTTCAGAGGAAACCACAGCTAATCCTCTCTGACTAATATTTGAGGAACATCTCTAAGCTCCTCAGAGATAGTCCTACTACTATTATTGAATGCTGTCCTGGGTCAGAGTCTTCCAAATGTTAAAGGCGAACGTCCCATTGAAGAAAAAGCAAGACTAAACTTATTACTCCTGCTCCTAAGGATCCACTGAGTGAATGGCAGGCCTTCACTCAGGGCTTGTTTAATGCTTTAATGGCATTGAAACCTCCTCAGGGAAATTTTGTTCCACACCCTTGGTCCTCTGCTCCCCTAAAAAGACCCAGGAAACAGGATTCCTCTGAGGAGGAGCTGGATTCGGATGAGGAATCCCTTGCTTACACTTCTCAGATTCCCTCTCCTTTACACTGTGGATCAGAGGAAGAGGAATATACCAGTCCTGATTCTCCCTTTGAATAGATTTCACAATCTCCAGGATGATGGAGATCTTTAAATGGGATCGCGCTCAGTTTCTCAGGTACATAAAAGATATTAAGAGTTGCTTCAGATGGAGTCTTCTAAACCTTCTGCTGTTCCTCCTGTGTTGGCTGCCTTGTTGGATGCATTTCCAATGCTTCTAAAGCTCCAGACTGTCAGCCCCCTGCTCCCAAGAAACTTGATAGATTCTATAGGATGCCTGAGGACTGTAAATTGTTATACAAGTGTCCTCCTGCTGACCCTTTGGTGATGTCTGTAGCCTCTGACAAGCCCTCTCAGTTGCTTCCTTCTCCCCAGTTACTGCCCCTTTGATAAAGATGGCAGGACCATGGAAAGGCTAGACAAGAAGGTTTATATCTCTGCTA
This sequence comes from Protopterus annectens, assembly GCF_019279795.1. NCBI lineage: Eukaryota > Metazoa > Chordata > Ceratodontiformes > Protopteridae > Protopterus > Protopterus annectens. The sequence goes on along the minus strand of NC_056743.1, from coordinate 1,483,266,343 downwards.
CCCTAGCTTTTAGGGCTGATAATTATCAGTACCATATGTCAAGGTATTTGTTCTCTCTCCTATCCTAGGCCTGTCAGGTTATTTCTGATCTTCCAGACTCTGAGGGTAAAACTTCTGTTCTTTTCCTGTTAGGGACTTCCTCCCAGGTGGCTCGTCATTCCATCAAGTGTAGTTATGTAATAGATGCTTCTTCTAGGGCTGCTGCTTTTCAGTCTCTGGTGAGGAGGTAGATGTTTTTTGTGTTTCACTGTTGCAGTCATTACACTTGGGTTATCCTGCTGGCAGGCTGCCTTGGTTGCTGTCACCTCTTCCCTGACATCAGTGCGCCAGGGGTATAAAAGATGCAGCCAATGCAATTTTCTTCAGTCTTTCTTGCCACGCGGTGCCCAAAGCATAAGCAGTTCGCAAGTGCCGGTCGGCCAACTCCTGAGATTTTCGTGTTCGAATTTCAGATCCAAAGTCTTCATTAAAAGCTAAGTACCCCATTGGGGAAACTTTTTTCTTCCTCCAGACCGATGTCAGAAAAAGTTAATAATTGTATTTCTTGTGGGAAGCAAATACCTCATAAGGACTTCCATTCTTACTGTATTCCTTGCCTAGGCCCTAACCACGACATTGCTAGTTGTCGGTTTTGGCTAGATTTAACCAACGCACTATTAAGAGTCAGTACGATTTTGCATTACACTATTTTGGCAGAAGATTTAATTATACGATGTCGTCGGAAAGCCATCCGACTACCGGAATTCACAAGAAACGCAAAGAAAAAGCAAAGGACAGGCATCTGAGGTCCAAAACCGACGACGAGGCTTCTTCTAAGCCAGTCGCCGGTTCTCAGTGAGGCGCCTTCGCAGCCCCTGACGCCCACTACATTAGACCCGCAGGCTGCTACTGACTCCCACGTGGAGTCGACTAGGCCGCTGGAAGCTCAAGGTATTGGACCTTCGGAGACTATTCCCTCAGATGGGTCCGGAGCCGCTGAGCAGGCATCGGCTTCTGAGGGTGTTTTCAGATCTACTCAATTATACATTAAAACAACTTCAGCTTCAAAGGCAAAGACTAAAGCACCATTAAAGACAAAGAAACAAGTACAACAGCCTCATGGACAGGCCTCCATGCCCAAAAAACAGATGCTCAAAATGGCCGAAGACTTAATTACTTTGATCAGGGGTTCCCATCCCCCTCCTGATAAAAGGCCTAGGCAAGACACAGAATATGAATCTTCAGATCAGGTTTCCATTTCATCTGATTCCTCTTCTGATCAGGAATACTCTCTTCGTCTCCCTATGAGGATTCTGATGCTGAAGAATCTATCCCTTCAGCCTCTCCTCCTGAGGATTACTCTTTAGGGGAAACCTTGCATACCCTGAGGGAGCATTTCCACTGGGAGAGCCAAGATTTTTCAGAATCTAAGAAAAGGCTCAGAGACTTCCTTTTACTACCACAACACAGGCCCCTAGCTATTCCACCTGTGTTATTTGTTGATGATGTATTTTCAGAGTCCAGTCTGACCCCTGACTCCTTACCTCCAGCTCCTGTTAAGCCGGATAGGTACTACAGGGTTCCTGAATCTCATAAATTCCTTTTCAAAAACCCTGTTGCTGACCCAAAAACTATCTCTCAGGGTCGCAAAGGGGTCAAGGCTTCCGCTGCTAAAAAACCCTACCCCCTCTGACAGGGATTCTAGGGCATTGGACAGATGGGGAAAAAAGATTTACACTTCTGCTACCTTGGTTATAAGGGTTTTAAATTGTCAGTTTCATATGCTCAAATATCAGCAATATATTATGTCACTGCTTAAACAGAAAATTTTGATAAATTCTGAATGTGCAGTAAACAAAGAAATGCAGGATTTAATGCATGCAGCTGAACAAGTTGGAAAGCATACTTTGCAATGTGGCTTTGATTCTTTGGAGGCCTCCTGCAGAGCCGCTGTTATGGGTTCTGTCATCAGGAGGCATGCTTGGTTAAAGGAACAAAATCTGCCTGATCATGTCAAAGCAAAATTACAGCATGATGCCTTGTTTGGTGTTAAAGCAGAAGAGGTGTTAAAGAAAATGGAGGACAAAGCTAAATCTATGCAAACGGTTAAGGATTTCTTATAGGTTCAGCCTCCAAGACTTGGCAGACACTGGCCTACAAAGAATTGGTCCTTTCCAGTGTCAGACAGACCACAAAGGGGCAGATACAGACGCTCAAGAGGCAGATCCCAGTCCCAAGGTTCGTACAGGTCTAAACAATGGGGAGCTTCTACCTCCAAAAGTGGAGAAGACAAATCACATCCATACAGGAAACAGTCCCAATGACTTCCCCTTCTCTGCACCAAGCACTTATTTTCTGGCAGCACCTTTAGGGGGAAAACTAGCACTTTTTTCTCAAAATTGGCACATAACCCAGGACAAATGGATCCTAGACATAGTGTCACAAGGCTACAAGTTTCACTTCCATACCCTGCCAAGGACAAACGGTTGGCCAAACCTGCCAAAACATCAATGGGCAGAGGCACAAAAGCAAGTCTCATCCCTCATGGACATGAGGGCCATTCAGCAAGTGCCAGAGTAAGAGCAGGGATAAGGATTTTATTCAAGACTGTTCTTGGTACCAAGAAAGGACAAGACCTGGAGACCAATACTGGACCTATTTATGCTAAACACATTTCTGGATATACCAAAATTCAAAATGTTGACTCTACAGCAACTTCTGCCCATGCTGGGCAAGAAGGCTTGGCTTGTGACTTTAGACCTAAAAGAGGCATACCTGCATGTCCCAATCAGACAAACTTGCAGAAAATACCTCAGATTCAAAGCTGGCTCAATGCACTACCAATTCTCTGCACTGCCCTTTGGCTTATCTGCTGCGCCCAGGGTCTTAAGTGCCTGGCATCAGTAATTGCATTCTGCAGACAAAGAGGAATACAAATATATCCTTACTTGGATGACTGCCTCATTCAAGCAGAGAACAAGGACATTCTACTACAGCATCTGGCGTTTGTAAAGAGATTTTTAACAGGCCCTAGGGTACACAGTCAACGAAAAAAAATCAAAACTAGTACCCTCTCAAGAGCTAATATTCCTGGGTGCAAGCTTAAATACAACTGCCCAGATGGTTTATCTCATGTCAGACAAACAAAGGCAATTGACTACCTATTTCAACCTGTTTGCAACAAAGGCCCAGTTATCTGCAAGAAAAATTCTGCAGGCTTTGGGCTTCATGGCATCTTGCATTCTACTAATTCCATATGCGAGACTGCATATGAGGAAACCTCAGTGGTACCTAAAAAGTGTTTGGATTCAACATTGCCACAGCCTGGAAACAATAATTACCCTCATTCCCTGCCTGCAACAGAGTTTCGATGGTGGGCGAAGGCTTGTCTCCAGAACAAGGGACAGCCATTCACTTTACCCCCAGCCAGGCAGACATTAACAACGGATGCATCAGATTATACCTGGGAGGCCCACACGGCAGGAAGATGTATTCAAGGCACATGGTCTGCAAATCAAATGCATCTACATATCAATCAAAAAGAGATGCTAGCTGTTCAGAATGCCCTGACAGCCTTCAAGGATCTACTTCATCCGGGACAACTACTGATAAAGACAGACAACACCACAGTCATGTGGTATATAAACAAGCAGGGAGGCACTCATTCCCTACCCCCTTTGCAGACTAGCCATGACTTTGTGAGACACAGCATTGACTTACCAAGTACATCTGCAGGCACAATTCCTGCCAGGAAAGATAAATACTCTGGCAAACGAACTAAGCAGAAACCTCATGGATCCCCACGAGTGGAAATTGGATCCACAAGTCTTCAGCATGATAACAAGGAAATGGGGATGCCCGGATATAGATCTATTTGCCTCTCCTCACAACTACCAACTAAAAAGATTCTGCACAAGGACCTATCACAGGCAAACATGGAAAGTGGACGCCCTATCTTTCAGCTGGAAACACTTAGCAGTATATGACGTTCCTCCACTGCCTCTTCTGTCCAAGGTACTCCTAAAGGTCAGACAATTGAAGCCAAAGATGACACTGATTGCCCCAGACTGGCCCCGCCAGTACTGGTATCCAATCCTAAGGAACTTGTCTCAATGCCCGGCTTGGACCTTGCCTCAAATACCTCATCTACTATCCCAACAAAACAATCAGATCCTGCACAGCCAACTAAAGACCTTAAATTTGGCAGCATGGCGGATAATGTAGTCATACAAAACGTGCCTCTCACTAAAGCTGTAATGGATGTCATTTTGGAGGCCAGAAGGCCTAGTACCAGAAAATCTTATGCTGGAAAATGGAAGAGATTCTGTGCTTGGAGCCAGGCACAAGGAATTGACACAGCTGTACCAAATAGATGCTGGACAAAGGCCTATCCTTTTCATCAATTAAAATTCATGCCTCTGCCATTTCGACTCATTACAATACAGAGCCACCACTCTTTTCTCATCCCTTGTTAAGGCAGTACCTCAGAGGAGCCAAAAATTTAAGGCCTCCAAGGAGATCACCAATACCTGCATGGGACCTCAGTTATGTCTTGGAAAAACTCTCCCTGCCTCCTTTTGAGCCTGCCGCTACAGCTGATATAAAGTTTTCATCTTGGAAAATAGCTCTGCTCCTAGCAATAACCTCTGTAAGACGAGTCTCAGAGCTACAGGCACTCATGGTTGTGGAACCTTTTATCATTTTTTTATCCAGACAGGGTTTCTCTGAGGACAAACCCAACATTTATGCCTAAGGTAGTGTCCAGTGTGGCCCTTAACCAAACTATCCATCTGCCTACTTTTTATCCAAACCCACAGAATAAGGGGGAGAGAATTCTGCATTCTTTGGACATACACAGACAGCTACGCTTCTACTTGAACAGAACCAAAGCTTTCAGAAAGTCAGAGCAACTACTAGTGGCATATGCTGCAGGAACACAAGGAAAGGCTATCTCAAAGCAGACTATTTCAAAGTGGATAGGCCACTGCATTCATTTCTGCTATTCCCAACATGGCAAGCCAGTGCCTAAAGGCATTAGGCTACATTCAACCAGAGCAGCAGCCACTTCAGCAGTCTTCCTCAGGGGAGTACCAACCAAAGACATTTTAGAGGCTGCTACCTGGAGTTCAGTGCAGACCTTTACAAAGCACCATCATTTACCACTCTACTCTAAATCCAGGGCAGGCTTTGCCACTGCAGTTCTGTAGGGCCTCATAGCCACTCCTAATGCTGTTTAGCTCCAGCCTCCCAACCATAGCTTTCGTATTCAACCCAAGTGTAATGACTGCAACAGTGAAACACGAAGAACATAGTACAGTTGTGTACACTTACCATAAATGTAGATGTTCGAGTGTATTCACTGTTGCAGTCCAGGTTACCCACCCACCATCCCCCATATCTTTGCTGCAACTTATCTGCACTTCTCTAATCTATACAACCTACATGGTGTATTTGCTTGTAGATGAAGGTATTATATATTTTGGTGCATGCGTGTTTTATTGGCATATTTTTAGCCTACCCTTTTGGGGTCACCTGACATCTGGGGCAAGAAAAACTGAAGAAAATGGCGTTGGCTGCATCTTTTATACCCCTGGCGCACTGACGTCAGGGAAGAGGCGACAGCAACCTACACCGGGCCTAGACTTTGGAATTCAGGCCAAATGAGGGTAGCCTGCCAGCAGGATAACCCAAGTGTAATGACTGCAACAGTGAATACACTTGAACATCTACATTTATGGTAAGTGTACACAACTGTACTTTTTGGCTTCAGCGTCAACCTTTGTCTGATGATATTTAGGCTAAGTTGATGGATGCCCCTTTTGATAGCAAACACTTGTTAGGTGGAGCTGCTGTGTTTGTCTGTTCAGGATAAGGACAAGGCTTTACAGGAACTTAAACATGTGTTTTTTTTTTCTCCTGTGCCTAAATTTCAGAGAAACTACACCAATAAGCCAGCCTTGTTTGCAGACAATCTCGCTGTCCTAAGGGTAAAAAGGGTGGCAAGCAGGCTCCTCCTGCTAAGGCTACTCAGACTTTTCTCAGAATTCTCCTTTTCCAGCTAAACCAGGTGCTGTTTAACTATCCTATTCTTCCCAGCCACTTTCCTCTTTCTCTTCGCCTCTGTCTCTCTCTCTTCCTGTTTGGCTACAGATTACTCAGGATTCCTGGCTCCTGTCCATTATTCGCCAGGGATATTGCATGGTTTGAAAATCCCTGGCCCCTTTTATGGGTATTCCTTAGCCCCCTCAGGAACAACTCTCCTCCTTTCCAGAGGTGCTTTGGGACCTTTAGACTCAGGGTACTATTCAGGAGGTGCCTGTGTCCCAAAGGGGGATGGGGGTTTACTCCATGATGTTTCTAGTACCCAGTAAAGAGGGTTCTTGGAGACCAGTTCTAGACCTTGCTCATCTAAACACTTTTCTGAAGGTGCCCTCCTTTCAAAATGTTGTCCCTTCAGACTTTGTTCCCTCTTTTGCTTCCTCACACTTATCCCAAAGGGGGATGGTGGGTTACTCCATGATGTTTCTAGTACCCAGTAAAGAGGGTTCTTGGAGACCAGTTCTAGACCTTGCTCATCTAAACACTTTTCTGAAGATGCCCTCCTTTCAAAATGTTGTCCCTTCAGACTTTGTTCCCTCTTTTGCTTCCTCACACTTATATGGTGTCTTTGGATCTCAAAGATGCTTATCTACATATTCCAATTTATCCCCTTTTCAGGAAGTTTTTACATTTCTGTATTGCTTCCTGGCATTTTCAGTTGTCTGTTTTGCCCTTTAGCCTTTCTGCTGCCCCACGGGTATTCACCAAATGCTTCACTCCTGTGATTGCTTTTTGTAGAATTCATTTGTAGAATTCAGGGGATCTGCTTTTTGTAGGATTCAGGGGATCCAAGTATTTTCTTACTTGGAAGACCTATTTCAGGCATCCTCTTCAGAGATCCTGTTGCAAAGTCTTCATTTTGCCATTCTTCTTTTGCAAAGCTTGGGGTTCATAATAAACTTCAAAAAGTCTTTTCTGACTCCTTCTCAAGACCATGTTTTTCTGGGGTGAAGGATACAGACTGTGCCTATGCTGGCATCCCCTGTCTCCTCCTTCCAAGGCCTTAACACTAATTTCCTTCTTTCAAACTCTTTCCTGTGGCCTCTGTAACAGTCGAGGAATTTCTGAGAGTTCTGGGGTTCATGGCATCCACCATCCCTATGATCCTTCTTGCCAAACTCCACATGAGAATGTTTCAGTGGTTTCTGATGTCAGTTTGGCTTCAACATTTTATTTATTTATTTGTCATTTGTTTACCGGGAAATTTCAACTTGGGACAAAGCCAGTTTTCAGCAGAGCCCCAGGGAGAAATGCTCCAGACACGTCTTTGTAACATGGGAGGAAACAAGAGTACCTGGAGAAAACCCACATGAATGCAGGGAGGACATGGAGACTCTGCAAAGAAGACACTCCAGCTGAGAATCGAACCAGAGAACCTCTTGCTGTGAAGTGACAATGCTACCACTGTGCCATCCAACATAAGCATCCCCTAGAATTTGTAGTTCCTCTTCTACCTTGTCTCAAGAAGAACTTCATTGATGGATCCAGCAGTTGTCTCTAGATCCAGGCCTCCCATTTCATCCCCCTCTTCCCACTCAGGAGCTGTTCACAGATGCTTCAGATGTGGGATGGGGGCAATTTTTGGATCCTAAAGGTGCACGGGGTGTGGCTGCCTTGTCAACAGAAAGAGCACATCAGTGTCAAAGGGATGAGAGTTCTTCTGCTGACGCTTCAGGCTTTCATCCTTTTTTTTTTCTCCACAGGACACCTCAAGGTATTTACAGACAATACCGCAGTGATGTGGTATGTTAACTAACAGGGGCTAGATATGATCTTATCTTTTCCGGTTAGCACTCAGTATCAAGTGACACTTCAGGCAGCTTACATTCCCTCAGGTCAAAACATTGTTGCAGACTCTCTGAGCAGGATGCGGTTTTGGACATTGTCCACCAGTAGAGTACTCCTCAAATGGATCTTTTTGCCTCCCCTCTCTTCCTCTTTTTTGTGCCAGAGTCCCAGGCCCTGTGGTTTGGAAGGTGGATGCCCTATATTTTTCTTGGAAGAGGCTGTTTATTTACACTTTCCCTCCTCTTCCCCTCATTCCAGAAGCTGTTCAAAATTCAACAGGAGGCTTACTCCCTTTTGACCAAGACAGCATTGGATGTTCGTGTTACACTGCTGCAGTCATTACACTTGGGTTATCCTGCCGTCAGGCAGTCCTGCAGTCGGCCAGAGTTCCAAAGTCTTGGTCCGGCGTCAGTTGCTGTCGCTTCTTCCCTGACATCAGTGCGCCAGGGGTATATAAGATGCATCCGACGCCATTTTCTTCAGTCTTTCTTGCCGCGCGGTGCCTGAAGCATAAGCAGTTCGCAAGTGCCATTCGGCCGACTCCTGAGATTTTCGTGTTCGAATTTCAGATCCGAAGTCTTCATTAAAAGCTAAGTACCCCATTGGGGAAACTTTTTTCTTGCTGCAGACCGTCAGAAAAAGTTAATAATTGTATTTCTTGTGGGAAGCAAATACCTCATAAGGACTTTCATTCTTACTGTATTCCATGCCTAAACCATGACGTTGCTACTTGTCGGTTTTGTGCTAGATTTAACCAATGCACTATTAAGAGTCGGTACGATTTTGCATTGCACTATTTTGGCAGAAGATTTAATTATACGAGGTTTTCAGATAGCCATCCGACTACCAGAATTCACAAGAAATGCAAAGAAAAAGAAAAGGACAGGCATCTGAGGTCCAAAACCGACAACGAGGCTTCTTCTAAGCCAGTCGCCGGTTCTCAGTGAGGCCCCTTTGCAGCCCCTGACGCCCGCTACATTAGACCCGCAGGCCGCTACTGACTCCCACGTGGAGTCGACTAGGCCGCTGGAAGCTCAAGGTATTGGACCTTCGGAGACTATTCCCTCAGATGGGTCTGGAGCCGCTGAGCAGGCATGGGCTTCTGTGGGTGTTTTCAGACCTACTCAATTATACATTAAAACGACTTCAGCTTCAAAGGCAAAGACTAAAGCACCATTAAAGACAAAGAAACAAGTACAACAGCCTCATGGACAGGCCTCTATGCCCAAAAAACAGATGCTCAAAATGGCCAAAGACTTAATTACTTTGATCAGGGGTTCCCCATCCCCCTCCTGATAAAAGGCCTAGGCAAGACACAGAATATGAATCTTCAGATCAGGTTTCCATTTCATCTGATTCCTCTTCTGATCAGGAATACTCTCTTCGTCTCCCTATGAGGATTCTGATGCTGAAGAATCTATCCCTTCAGCCTCTCCTCCTGAGGATTACTCTTTTGGGGAAACCTTGCATACCCTGAGGGAGCATTTCCACTGGGAGAGCCAAGATTTTTCAGAATCTAAGAAAAGGCTCAGAGACTTCCTTTTACTACCACAACACAGGCCCCTAGCTATTCCACCTGTGTTAGACATTGTTGATGATGTATTTTCAGAGTCCAGTCTGACCCCTGACTCCTTACCTCCAGCTCCTGTTAAGCCGGACAGGTATTACAGGGTTCCTGAATCTCATAAATTCCTTTTCAAAAACCCTGCTGCTGACCCAGAAACTATCACTCAGGGTCCCAAAGGGGTCAAGGCTTCCGCTGCGAAAAAACTACCCCCTCTGACAGGGATTCTAGGGCATTGGACAGATGGGGAAAAAGATTTACACTTCTGCTACCTTGGCTATAAGGGCTTTAAATTGTCAGTTTCATATGCTCAAATATCAGCAATATATTATGTCACTGCTTAAACAGAAAATGTTGATAAATTCTGAATGTGAAGTAAAGAAAGAAATGCAGGATTTAATGCATGCAGCTGAACAAGTTGGAAAGCATACTTTGCAATGTGGTATTGATTCTTTGGAGGCTTCCTGCAGAGCCGCTGTTATGTGTTCTGTCATCAGGAGGCATGCTTGGTTAAAGGAACAAAATCTGCCTGATCATATCAAAGCAAAATTATTAGATGCCCCATTACAGCATGATACCTTGTTTGGTGTTAAAACAGAAGAGGTGTTAAAGAAAACGGAGGACAAAGGTAAATCTATGCAAACGGTTAAGGATTTCTTACAGGTTCAGCCTCCAAGATTTAGCAGACACTGGCCTACAAAGAATTGGTCCTTTTCAGTGTCAGACAGACCACAAAGGGGCAGATACAGATGCCCAAGAGGCAGATCCCAGCCCCAAGGTTCATACAGGTCTAAACAATGGGGAACTTCTACCTCCAAAAGTGGGGAAGACAAATCACATCCATACAGGAAACAGTCCCAGTGACTTCCCCCTGCCTGCACCAAGCACTTATTTTCTGGCAGCACCTTTAGGGGGAAAACTAGCACTTTTTTCTCAAAATTGGCACATAATAACCCATGACAAATGGGTCCTAGACATAGTGTCACAAGGCTACAAGTTTCACTTCCATACCCTGCCAAGGACAAACGGTTGGCCAAACCTGCCAAAACATCAATGGGCAGAGACACAAAAACAAGTCTCATCCCTCATGGACATGAGGGCCATTCAGCAAGTACCAGAGCAAGAGCAGGGATAAGGATTTTATTCAAGACTGTTCTTGGTACCAAGAAAGGACAAGACCTGGAGACCAATACTGGACCTATGTATTCTAAACACATTTCTGGATATACCAAAATTCAAAATGTTAACTCTACAGCAACTTCTGCCCATGCTGGGCAAGAAGGCTTGGCTTGTGACTTTAGACCTAAAAGAGGCATACCTGCATGTCCCAATCAGACAAACATGCAGAAGATACCTCAGATTCAAAGCTGGCTCAATGCACTACCAATTCTCTGCACTGCCCTTTGGCTTATCTGCTGCGCCCACGTCTTCACAAAGTGCCTGGCACCAGTAATTGCATTCTGCAGACAAAGAGGAATACAAATATATCCTTACTTGGATGACTGCCTCATTCAAGCAGAGAACAAGGACATTCTACTACAGCATCTGGCGTTTATTAAGAGATTTCTAACAGGCCTAGGGTACACAGTCAATGAAAAGAAATCAAAACTAGTACCCTCTCAAGAGATAATATTCCTGGGTGCAAGCTTAAATACAACTGCCCAGATAGTTTATCTCACGCCAGACAAACAAAGGCAACTGACTACCTATTTCAACCTGTTGGCAACAAAGGCCCATTTGTCTGCAAGAAAAATTCTGCAGGCTTTGGGCTTCATGGCATCCTGCATTCTACTAATTCCATATGCGAGACTGCATATGAGGAAACTTCAGTGGTACCTAAAAAGTGTTTGGACTCAACATTGCCACAGCCTGGAAACAATAATTACCCTCATTCCCTGCCTGCAACAGGAGTTTCGATGGTGGGCGAAGGCTTGTCACCAGAACAAGGGACAGCCATTCACTTTACCCCCAGCCAGGCAGACATTAACAATGGATGCATCAGATTATGCCTGGGAGGCCCACATGGCAGGAAGATGTATTGAAGGCACATGGACCGCAAATCAAATGCATCTACATATCAATCAAAAAGAGATGCTAGCTGTTCAGAATGCCCTGACAGCCTTCAAGGATCTACTTCATCCGAGACGACTACTGATAAAGAGACAACACCACAGTCATGTGGTATATAAACAAGCAGGGAGGCACTCATTCCTACCCCCTTTGCAGACTAGCCATGACAAGTACATCTGCAGGAACAATTCCTGCCAGGAAAGATAAATACTCTGGCAGACGAAATAAGCAGAAACCTCATGGATCCCCACGAGTGGAAATTGGATCCACAAGTCTTCAGCATGATAACAAGGAAATGGGGATGCCCGGATATAGATCTGTTTGCCTCTCCTCACAACTACCAACTAAAAAGATTCTGCACAAGGACTTATCACAGACAAGCATGGAAAGTGGACTCCCTGTCTTTCAGCTGGAAACACTTAGCAGTATATGACTTTCCTCCACTGCCTCTTCTGTCCAAGGTACTCCTAAAGGTCAGATGAGAAGCCAAAGATGATACTGATTACCCCAGACTGGCCCCGCCAGTACTGGTATCCAATCCTAAGGAACTGGTCTCAATGCCCGGCTTGGACCTTGCCTCAAATACCTCATCTACTATCCCAACAAAACAATCAGATCCTGCACAGCCAATTAAAGACCTTAAATCTGGCAGCATGGCGGATAATGTAGTCGTGCAAAACGTGCCTCTCACTAAAGCTGTAATGGATGTCATTTTGGCGGCCAGAACGTCTAGTACCAGAAAATCTTACACTGGAAAATGGAAGAGATTGTGTGCTTTTGGAACCAGGCACAAGGAATTGACAACAGCTGTACCAAATATCCCTCAGGTTTTGCAATACATAACTGAAATGCTGGACAAAGGCCTATCCTTTTCATCAATTAAAATTCATGCCTCTGCCATTTTGACTCATTACAATACAGAGCCACCACTCTTTTCTCATCCCTTGTTAAGGCAGTACCTCAGAGGAGCCAAAAATTTAAGGCATCCAAGGAGATCACCAATACCTGCATGGGACCTCAATTATGTCTTGGAAAAACTCACCCTGCCTCCTTTTGAGCCAGCCGCTACAGCTGATATAAAGTTTTTATCTTGGAAAACAGCTCTGCTCCTAGCAATAACCTCTGCAAGATGAGTCTCAGAGCTACAGGCACTCATGGCTGTGGAACCTTTTATCATTTTTTTTTATCCAGACAGGGTTTCTCTGAGGAGAAACCCAACATTTATGCCTAAGGTAGTGTCCAGTGTGGCCCTTAACCAAACTATCCATCTACCTACTTTTTATCCAAACCCACAGAATAAGGGGAAGAGAATTCTGCATTCTTTGGACATACACAGACAGCTACGCTTCTACTTGAATAGAACCAAAGCTTTCAGAAAGACTGAGCAACTACTAGTGGCATATGCTGCAGGAACACAAGGAAAGGCTATCTCAAAGCAGACTATTTCAAAGTGGATAGGCCACTGCATTAGTTTCTGCTATTCACAACATGGCAAGCCAGTGCCTAAAGGCATTAGGCCACATTCAGCCAGAGCAGCAGCCACTTCAGCAGCCTTCCTCAAGGGAGTACCAACCAAATACATTTTAGAGGCTGCTACCTGGAGTTCAGTGCACACCTTTACAAAACACCATAATTTACCACTCTACTCTAAATCCAGGGCAGGCTTTGCCACTGCAGTTCTGCAGGGCCTCATAGCCGCTCCTAATGCTATTTCGCTCCAGCCTCCCAACCACAGCTTTGGTATTCAACCCAAGTGTAATGACTGCAACAATGAAACACGAAGAACATAGTACAGTTGTGTACACTTACCATAAATGTAGATGTTCGAGTGTATTCACTGTTGCAGTCCAGGTTAACCACCCACCATCCCCCATATATTTGCTGCAACTTATCTGCACTTCTCTGATCTATACAACCTATGTGGTGTATTTGCTTGTAGATGAAGGTATTATATATTTTGGTGCATGCATGTTTTAGTGGCATATTTTTAGCCTACCCTTTTGGGGTCACCTGACATCTGGGGCAAGAAAAACTGAAGAAAATGGCGTTGGCTGCATCTTTTGTACCCCTGGCGCATTGACGTCAGGGAAGAGGCGACAGCAACCAACACCGGGCCTAGACTTTGGAATTCAGGCCGAATGAGGGTAGCCTGCCAGCAGGATAACCCAAGTGTAATGACTGCAACAGTGAATACACTCTAACATCTACATTTATGTAAGTGTACACAACTGTACTTTTTGGCTTCAGCGTCAGCCTTTGTCTGATGATATTAAGGCTAAGTTGATGGATGCCCCTTTTGATAGTAAACACTTGTTAGGTGAAGCTGCTGTGTTTGTCTGTTCAGGATAAGGACAAGGCTTTACAGGAACTTAAACGTGTGTTTTTTTCTCTTGTGCCTAAATTTCAGAGAAACTACACCAATAAGCCAGCCTTGTTTGCAGACAATCCCGCTGTCCTAAGGGTAAAAAGGGTGGCAAGCAGGCTCCTCCTGCTAAGGCTACTCAGACTTTTCTTAGAATTCTCCTTTTCCAGCTAAACCAGGTGCTGTTTAACTATCCTATTCTTCCCAGCCACTTTCCTCTTTCTCTTCGCCTCTGTCTCTCTCTCTCTTCCTGTTTGGCCACAGATTACTCAGGATTCCTGGCTCCTGTCCATTATTCGCCAGGGATATTGCATGGTTTGAAAATCCCTGGCCCCTTTTATGGGTATTCCTTATCCCCCTTAGGAACAACTCTCCTCCTTTCCAGAGGTGCTTTGTGACCTTTAGACTCAGGGTACTATTCAGGAGGTGCCTGTGTCCCAAAGGGGGATGGGGATTTATTCCATGATGTTTCTAGTACCCAGTAACGAGGGTTCTTGGAGACCAGTTCTAGACCTTGCTCATCTGAACACTTTTCTGAAGGTGCCCTCCTTTCAAAATGTTGTCCCTTCAGACTTTGTTCTCTCTTTTGCTTCCTCACACTTATATGGTGTCTTTGGATCTCAGATGCTTATCTACATATTCCAATTTATCCCCTTTTCAGGAAGTTTTTACATTTCTGTATTGCTTCCTGGCATTTTCAGTTGTTTGCTTTGCCTTTAGCCTTTCTGCTGCCCCACGGGTATTCACCAAATGCTTCACTCCTGTGATTGCTTTTTGTAGAATTCATTTGTAGAATTCAGGGGATCTGCTTTTTGTAGGATTCAGGTGATCCAAATATTTTCTTACTTGGAAGACCTTCTATTTCAGGCATCCTCTTCAGAGACCCTGTTGCAAAGCCTTCATTTTGCCATTTTTCTTTTGCAAAGCTTGGGGTTCATAATAAACTTCAAAAAAAGTCTTTTCTGACTCCTCAAGACCATGTTTTTCTGGGGTGAAGGATACAGACTGTGCCTATGCTGGCATCCCCTGTCTCCTCCTCCCAAGGCCTTAACACTCATTTCCTTCTTTCAAACTCTTTCCTGTGGCCTCTGTAACAGTCGAGGAATTTCTGAGAGTTCTGGGGTTCATGGCATCCACCATCCCTATGATCCTTCTTGCCAAACTCCACATGAGAATGTTTCAGTGGTTTCTGATGTCAGTTTGGCTTCAACGTTGTATTTATTTATTTGTCATTTGTTTACTGGGAAAGTTCAACTTGGAGCAAAGCCAGTTTTCAGCAGAGCCACAGGGACACGTCTTTGTAACATGGGAGGAAACAAGAGTACCTGGAGAAAACCCACATGAATGTAGGGGAGGACATGGAGAGACTGCACAGAAGACACTCCAGCTGAGAATCGAACCAGAGAACCTCTTGCGGTGAAATGGCAATGCTACCACTGTGCCATCCAACATAAGCATCCCCTAGAATTTGTAGTTCCTCTTCTACCTTGTCTCAAGAACAACTTCATTGATGGATCCAGCAGTTGTCTCTAGATCCAGGCCTCCCATTTCATCCCCCTCTTCCCTCTCAGGAGCTGTTCACAGATGCTTCAGATGTGGGATGGGGGCAATTTTTGGATCCTAAAGGTGCACAGGGTGTGGCTGCCTTGTCAACAGAAAGAGCACATCAGTGTCAAAGGGATGAGAGTTCTTCTGCTGACGCTTCAGGCTTTTCATCCTTTTTTTTTCTCCACAGGACACCTCAAGGTATTTACAGACAATACCACAGTGATGTGGTATGTTAACTAACAGGGGCTAGATATGATCTTATCTTATCTTTTCCGGTTAGCACTCAGTATCAAGTGACTCTTCAGGCAGCTTACATTCCCTCAGGTCAAAACATTGTTGCAGACTCTCTGAGCAGGATGTGGTTTTGGACATTGTCCACCAATAGAGTACTCCTCAAATGGATCTTTTTGCCTCCCTTCTCTTCCTCTTTTTTGTGCCAGAGTCCCAGGCCCTGTGGTTTGGAAGGTGGAGGCCCTATATTTTTCTTGGAAGAGGATGATGTCCTTCAAGAATGCACCTGCAGTCCTGACATATGGGTTGTCCTGCCTCAGGCAGCCCTTCGGTTGGCCGGATTCCAAAGTCTGGGTCCGGCGTCGACTGATGTCGCCTCCTCCCCGACGTCAGAGCGGCTGGGGTATAAAGGCATCAGCCGACGCCATCTTCTTCAGTCTTTCTTGCCGCGCGGTGCCCGAAGCAGAAGCAGTTCACAAGTGCCGGTCGGTCAGCTCCTGTGCTTTCAGTTACCGAAGTCATCTAAAAGCTAAGTACCCCGTTGGGGAACATTTTTTCTTGCCTCAGCCGATGTCAGAACAAATTGAGAAAGTTAATAATTGTTTGTCTTGTGGTAAACCAATACCTCATAAGGACTTCAATTCTTACTGCCTGCCTTGCCTGGGCCCAGACCACGACGTCTCGGCCTGTGCTGCCTGTGCTCGCTTTAATAAGCGCACTCTCAGGCGCCGGGCAGAATTTGCCGAAGACTTTTTTGGCGAATCCTTCGCTTACATCATGCCGTCGGAACAACCGACAGCACAAACTACCAAGAAATGCAAGGACCGGGACCGACACCCTCGGCCCGCGTCTTCCACCGATACTACGCCTAAGCCCTCCGCGAGTGCTCCGGCCCATACGGAAGCGATCATTCTACCGCTCCAGGCCGACGACACCGCGTTAACACGCTCTTCGGTCTCTGAGACTACTCCGGTGCCGGTTGTTGATTTTCCTCCGGAAACCGAAGTTCTCGATCTACCCGACACTATTCCTGTGGATAAGGTTACCCGTGCACGTGGGGCAGCTAGGCCTCCTGTTTCCATGTCCATCAAGGCCTTTGCACGTACTAAGGCCGCCAGCCAGGCCAAGGCCCATCCTAAACCTACCCCACAAGCCTCTTCGTCTGATAAACAGATCATGTCTCTTGCTGCAGATCTAATCTCTCTCTTAGGGGGTCTCAGCCCCACCCAGACAGAGGTTCTCAGCCGCCTGCAGAAAAAAGGCCTAGAACTGAGCAGGCAGACGACCTCTCTTCAGATGAAGCCTCTGGGGATTCAGAACATTCAGATATCCAAGAAGAATCCTTCCAGGCCTATGAGGACTCTGATGCTGAGGAATCTATTCCCTCTGCCTCTCCTCCGGAGGATTTCTCTTTCGGTGAAGTCCTCCACTCCATGAGGGAACATTTTAAGTGGCAGGGTCAGGAATTTTCTGATTCTAGGAAAAGGCTTCGTACCTTCCTCAAGTTACCCAGCACAGACCTTTGGCTATCCCTCCAGTTTTGGATGTCCTGGATGAAGTATTCTCAGATTCCAGTGCTTCCCCTGATTCTCTCCCTCCTGCTTCTGTCAAGCCAGACAGATATTACAGGGTACCTGACACTCACAAGCATCTCTTTAAGGCCCACTCTGTGGATCTAGAAACTATTTCACAGGGCCCCAAAGGAGTGGCTACCTTTTCAGCCAAAAACCCACTGCCTGCTGGCAGGGAAGCAAGGTCCCTGGAGAGATGGGGTAAAAAAGTTTATACCTCTACCACCCTTGCCATGAGGTCACTTAACTGCCTATTTCATATGTTTCAGTACCAGGATTATTTACTGGATGATTTGCAGAAAAAGCTAGCCTCTCCTGAGCCTATAGATAGAAAGGCATTGTAGGATTTAGTTCATAACACCCAGCAGGTTAGCAACCATTTTCTTCAGTGTGGTTATGATGCATTGGAAGCTTCATGTAGGGCAGCTATGACAGGGGCTGTTATCCGTAGACATGCTTGGTTGAAAGAGCAGCCACTGCCGGATCATGTTAAAGTAAAGCTCCTGGACGCACCTCTTGATAAACAGAAGCTTTTTGGTGCTAATGCTCAGGATGTGTTGAAATCTATTGAAGAGAAGGCAAAATCAGTACAGACAGTAAAGGATTTCCTCCAGGTTCAGCCTCCCAGATTCAGCAGGAATTGGCCTTCAAAGAATTGGTCCTTTCCAGACTCAGACAAGTTTCAAAGGGGAAAGAACAGGCGTGCACGAGGTAGAGGGCAATACAGAGGCTCCTACAGGGGGCCGCCAATGGCAACCTCAAAATCAAGGCCAGGGATTTTACTCAAGACTGTTCCTTGTTCCAAGAAAAGAAAAGCAATGGAGGCCTATTTTGGACTTGTCCGCTCTAAATACTTTTCTCATGGTGCCAAAATTCAAGATGCTGATGTTACAGCAACTTCTTCCCATGCTGGGCAAGGGGTCTTGGCTGGTTACTCTGGACCTCAAGGAGGCATACCTGCATGTCCCTATCAGACACAGTTGCAGAAGATACCTCAGATTTCTTGCAGGAACAGAGCACTATCAATTCTCAGCATTGCCGTTTGGCTTATCTACTGCGCCCAGAGTGTTCACGAAATCAGTAGTGGCACATTGCAGACTCCAGGGGATTCAAATATACCCTTACCTGGACGACTGCCTCATACAAGCAGACAGCAAACAAACCTTGATAAAACACTTGGATTATGTCATTCAGTTGCTACAGGCTTTGGGATACACAGTCAACATTCAAAAATCAAGACCACTGCCATCCCAAGAGATTATTTTTCTAGGAGCAAAGCTGAACACACAGCTACAAATGGCCTTCCTCACAGAGGAGAAACAAGAGCATTTAACAGACTACTTCAAAAGCCTAGCAAAACTAACCCACCTGACCGCAAGGAAGACCCTGCAGGCCCTGGGGTTCATGGCATCTTGCATTCTTCTAATCCCTCTGGCAAGACTACACATGAGAAAACTACAGTGGTACCTCAAAAAGCTTGTGGTCTCAACACAGCCACAACCTAGAACACTTAATTCCACTCATACCATGCCTGCAAAGGGAATTTTTATGGTGGGCTCAAGCAAGTCACTTAAATGAAGGCATGCCTTTCAACAAAGCTCCAACAAGTCAAACTATTACAACAGACGCCTCAGACCATGGATGGGGGGTGCACATGGACGGCAGATGCATTCAAGGGCAATGGACTCCCATGGAAATGCATCAGCACATAAATCAAAAAGAGATGTTGGCAGTGATACATGCAATAGAAGCCTTTGGAAAATCTCTTCAGCAAGGTCATCTGCTAATAAGGACAGACAACACCACTGTCATGTGGTACATAAACAAACAAGAGGGCACTCATTCCTACCCCCTCTGCAGACTAACAATGACTCTTTGGGAAAAGTCCCTGAAACTGAACATCTACTTGCAATCCCAGTTTGTTCCGGGCAAGGACAATGTTCTGGCAGACAGGTTGAGCAGAAATTTCTTGGATCCACACGAATGGATGCTACACCCATGCATTTTCTCACAAATAACAACTGCATGGGGAAGACCAGACATAAACCTCTTTGCATCTCATCTCAATCATCATCTGGAAAGGTTTTGCACAAGGATTCACCATCCTCTAGCTTGGAAAACTGATGCTCTTTCCTTCAGCTGGAATGCCCTGACAATTTATGCATTCCCTCCCCTACCTTTACTCACCAAGGTGTTACTGAAGATCAAGGCAGAACAACCAAGAGGAATCTTGATAGCTCCAGACTGGCCAAGGCAACACTGGTACCCACTGCTACTGAGCATAACTCACACCAAACCGTGGCCCTTGCCTCAATGGCCTCAGCTCCTGACTCAGCACAACTACAAGACTGTTCATCAGAATCTGCAAACCTTAAAGCTGACAGCTTGGAGAGTTCCATGACTGGGATCCATGACTCCCTCTCCAAAAAAGTTCAGGAAATTTTGTTGGAGGCACGCAGACCTTCCACCAGAAAAACCTATTCGGCCAAATGGAAGAGGTTCACCATCTAGAATGTCAACAAGGGTCAGGATGCATCACTGATGAGCATACCGCTGATATTAGAGTACTTGGCAGAAATGTTTCACAGTGGCCTCTCATACTCTTCCATCAAAATCCACGCTTCAGCTATCTCAGCACATTACAACTGTGATCCACCTGTGTTTTCGCATTCCTTGCTAAGACAGTTTCTAAGGGGTATAAAGAATATCAAACCTCCAAGGAAACAACCAATTCCTGCATGGGACCTCAATTACGTCTTGGAAAAATTAACTCTTCCTCCTTTTGAACCAGCAGCATCTTCAGAAATGCAATTTCTATCTTGGAAAACGGTTTTCCTGTTGGCAGTCACTTCAGCAAGAAGAGTCTCGGAGATACAGGCCCTCATGGCAGTTCCTCCTTTCCTCATCTTTCATCAGGACAGATTTTCTCTTAGGACCAATCCTTCATTCATGCCTAAGGTGATATCCAGAGTGTCTCTAAACCAAGCGATTCACCTGCCTACTTTCTTTCCTAACCCTCAAAACAAAGGGGAAAAGCTGTTGCATACTTTAGACATTCACAGACAACTACGCTACCACTTGGACAGAACAAAGTCTACCAGGAAGTCTGACCAACTGTTTGTAGCCTATGCTGCTGGGGCACAAGGAAAGGCAAGTCACCAAGCAAACTATCTCAAAATGGATTGGACACTGCATCAGATTCTGTTACTCTTTCCATGGAAAAAGTGTGCCAGTTAATATTAGACCACACTCCACCAGGGCTATGGCTACATCCACAGCCTTTCTAAGAGGAGTGGCTACAAAAGATATTCTAGAGGCTGCTACATGGAGCTCCGTGCATACATTTACCAAACACTACAACCTGCCATTATACTCCAGATCCCGAGCAGGCTTTGCTTCAGCAGTCCTGCAGGGCCTTCTAGCTACACCATCTCTTGCTTAGTCCTTCCACCCCCAGCTTGGCTATGGTATTCAACCCATATGTCAGGACTGCAGTTGCATTCTTGAAGGACATAGTACAGTTTTGTACCTACCATAAATGTAGATGTCCGATAGATATGCAACTGCAGTCAGGTTTTCCCTCCCTCCTACCCCTCTGTTTTTCCCTTGGGTCCAATCTCCCCTTACCTATTAGTTGGGGTTATATGTTATGGTGTATCTGTTTATTACTGTTGTGCATGTCTGGATTTTCTGTTTATCCATTCACAAAATTTAGCCTTCCTTGGAGGGCACCTGGCATCTGGGGCAAGAAACACTGAAGAAGATGGCGTCGGCTGATGCCTTTATACCCCAGCCGCTCTGACGTCGGGGAGGAGGCGACATCAGTCGACGCCGGACCCAGACTTTGGAATCCGGCCGACCGAATAGCTGCCTGAGGCAGGACAACCCATATGTCAGGACTGCAGTTGCATATCTATCGGACATCTACATTTATGGTAGGTACAAAACTGTACTTTTCTTTACACTTTCCTTCCTCTTCCCCTCATTCCAGAAGCTCTGTTCAAAATTCAACAGGAGGCTTACTCCCTTTTGGCCAAGACAGCATTGGATGTTCATCGTGTTACACTGCTGCAGTCATTACACTTGGGTTATCCTGCCGTCAGGCGGTTCCGCAGTCGGCCAGAGTTCCAAAGTCTTGGTCCTGCGTCGGTTGCTGTCACTTCTTCCCTGACATCAGTGCGCCAGGGGTATATAAGATGCATCCAACGCCATTTTCTTCAGTCTTTCTTGCCGTGCGGTGCCCGAAGCAGAAGCAGTTTGCAAGTGCCAGTCGGCAGACTCCTGAGATTTTTGAAGTCGAATTTCAGATCCGAAGTCTTCAATAAAGCTAAGTACCCCGTTGGGGAAACTTTTTTCTTGCATCAGACCGATGTCAGAAAAAGTTAATAATTGTATTTCTTGTGGGAGGCAAATACCTCATAAGGACTTCCACTCTTACTGTATTCCATGCCTAGGCCCTGATCATGACGTCACTAGTTGTCGGTTTTGTGCTAGATTTAACAAACGCACTATGAAAAGACGTTTTGATTTTGCTTTGCACTACTTTGGCCGAAGGTTCGATTATACTATGCCGTCTGATCAAGTGACGACCTCAATACTGAAAAAAACGCAAAGACAAAGATAAAGACAGGCATCCAAGGTCCAAAACCGACGACAAAACCTCTTCTAGGCCAGTCGCCAGTTCTCAGTGAGGCGCTTTTGCAGCCCCTGACACCCACTACCTCAGAGCCACAGGCCGCTTCCGACTCCCACATGGAGACAAGTAGGCCTCTGGAAACTCAAGGTGTTGGGCCTACGGAAACTAATCCCTCAGATGGGTCTGGAGCCGCTGAGCAGGCATCGGCTTCTGAGGGTGTTTTCAGACCTTCACAACTTACCATTAAAACAACAGCCAAGACAAAGGTGCCATTAAAGACAAAGAAACAAGTACAGCATTCTCCTGGACAGTCCTCCATGCCTAAGAAACAGATGCTTAAAATGGCCGAAGTACCTCATTACTCTAATCAGGGGTTCCCATTCCCCTCCTGAGAAAAGGCCTAGGCAGGATACAGACTATGATTCCTCTGATCAGGTTTCCATTTCCTCTGATTCCTCTTCAGACCAGGGATACTCTCTACCCCCCTATGAGGACTCTGATGCTGAAGAATCTATCCCTTCAGCCTCTCCTCCTGAGGATTGTTCTTTTGGGGAAACTTTGCATACCATGAGGGAGCATTTCCATTGGGAAAGTCAGGATTACTCAGAATCCAAGAATAGGCTCAGGGATTTCCTTTTATTGCCTCAGCACAGGCCCCTGGCTTTTTCGCCTGTGCTAGATATTGTGGATGATGTGTTCCCTGAATCCAGCTTATCTCCTGATTCTTTGCCCCTGCTCCAGCCAAGCCAGATAGGTAGTATAGAGTCCCTGACTCTCAAGTTTCTATACAAAAACCCTTCTGCTGATCCAGAAACTATTTCCCAGGGTCCAAAAGGGGTTAAGGCTTCCATTGCAAAAAATCCAGTACCCTCTGACAGAGATTCCAGAGCTTTGGATAGATGGGGGAAGAAGGTATACACTTCTGCAACTTTAGTAGTAAGAGCTTTAAATTGCCAGTTCCACATGCTTAAGTACCAACAATATTTAATGGCGCAGTTAAAACAGAAAGTGCTTGCAAGCTCAGAAGCTCTTGATTGTAAAGAAATGCAGGATTTATTGCATGCAGTTGAACAGGTGGGAAAACATACTCTGCAATGTGGTTTTGATTCTTTAGAGGCCTCTTGTAGAGCCGCAGTTACAGGTTCTGTGATTCGAAGACATGCTTGGTTAGAAGAACAGAGTTTACCTGATCATGTTAAGGCAAAGTTATTGGATGCTCCTTTACAGCATGATACCTTGTTTGGTGTTAAGGCAGAAGAGGTGTTAAAGAAAATGGAGGATAAAGCTAAATCTATGCAAACAGTCAAGGATTTCTTACAGGTACAGCCACCTCACTTTAGCAGAAATTGGCCAACAAAGAATTGGTCCTTTCCAGTGTCAGACAGGTCACAGAGAGGCAGATACAGATGCCCAAGAGGTAGATCTCAACCCCAAGGCTCAAACAGTCGACGACAGTGGGGCATCTCAACCCCAAAAGGAGGTGAGGACAAGTCTCAACCTTACAGGAAACAGTCACAATGAATTTTCCCTCCATACGCCAAGCACGTCCCTTTTGGAAGCCCCCTTAGGGGGAAAACTAGCACTTTTTTCTCAAAACTGGCAAACAATCACCCAAGACAAATGGGTACTGAATATTGTCTCTCAAGGTTACAGGTTCCACTTTCATACTTTACCAAGGCTAAAAGGAATGCCAGACCTGCCACAAAATCAATGGGCAGAGGCACAAAAACAAATTTCAACCCTCATGGACATGAGAGCTATTCAAAAAGTACCACAACAGGAACAAGGACAAGGATTTTACTCAAGACTCTTCCTGGTCCCCAGAAAGGACAAGGCCTGGAGGCCCATACTAGACCTTTTAATTCTGAATACTTACCCGGATATTCCGAAATTCATGACATTGACATTGCAGCAGCTTCTACCCATGCTGGGCAAGAAGGCTTGGCTTGTTACTCTGGACCTCAAAGAGGCATACCTGCATGTCCCTATCAGACAAAATTGCAGAAGATACCTCAGATTTAAAGCTGGTACAATGCACTACCAATTCTCTGCACTGCCCTTTGGCTTTGCTGCGCCCAGGTTTTTCACATAGTGCCTGGCACCAGTAATTGCATTTTGCAGACAAAAAGGAATTCAAATATATCCATACCTGGACAACTGCCTCATTCAATCAGACACAAAGGACATTCTTCTACAGCATCTGGCGTTTGTAAAAGGGCTGCTAATTTCTCTAGGGTACACAGTAAACGAAAAGTAGTCAAAACTAGTGCCCTCGCAACGGATTATATTCCTGAGTGCCAGCTGAAATACAACGGCCCAGATGGCTTGCCTCACGCCAAACAAGTTCAACTAACTCAATATTTTCAATTACTGGCAAAACAGTCCCATCTCCCTGCAAGAAAATTTCTGCAGGCCCTGGGATTCATGGCATCCTGCATACTACTACTACCATATGCCAGACTGCATATGAGGAAATTACAATGGTACCTAAAAAGTGTTTGGACTCAACACTCTCACAGTTTAGAAGCAGTAATACCAATGATTCCCTGCCTACAACAGGAGTTTCGATGGTGGGCACAGGCATGTCACCTAAACAAGGGTCAGCCTTTTACCCAACCCACAGTCAGGCAAACTCTAACAACGGATGCCTCTGATTACGCCTGGGGAGCACACATGGCAGGAAAATGCATTCAGGGCAAGCGGACCACAGACCAAATGCATCTTCAAATCAATCAAAAAGAGATGTTGGCTGTTCAAAATGCCCTAACAGCTTTCAAGGACCTTCTGCATCCAGGACAATTATTACTAAAGACAGACAACACCACAGTAATGTGGTACATAAACAAGCAAGGGGGCACTCATTCTTATCCCCTATGCAGGCAAGCCATGACCTTGTGGAACACAGCTCTAATGTATCAAGTTCACCTGCAAGCACAATTCCTGTCAGGAAAGAAAAATACTCTGGCAGACGATCTAAGCAGAAATATCATAGACCCTCATGAATGGAAATTTAATCCACAAATCTTCAGCATGGTAACGCAACAATGGGGATGCCCAGACATAGATCTTTTTGCCTCCCCACTGAATTGCCAACTACAAAAATTCTGCACAAGGACTTATCACAAACAAGCATGGAAAGTGGATGCTCTTTTGTTCAGCTGGAAAAACCTAAATGTTTATGCCTTCCTGCCACTGCCTCTCCTTTCAAATGTACTCCTAAAAGCCAGACAAGAAAAACCACAGATGATCCTGATTGCTCCAGACTGGCCACGCCAGCACTGGTACCCTATCTTAAGGAACTTGGCTCAAGGCCCACCATGGATTTTGCCTCAAATTCCACACCTTCTGACTCAACAAAACAATCAGATCCTGCACAGTCAGCTCAAAACCCTAAACCTGGCTGCATGGGCGAATACATTAGTCAAACAGGCAACACCTCTCTCTAAAGCTGTTATGGATGTCATTTTGGAGGCCAGGAGGCCTAGCACCAGGAAAGCTTACTCAGAAAAATGGAAGAGATTCTGCGCCTGGAACCAGGCTCAAAGCCTTGACCCTTTTGTTCCAAACATTCCTCAGATTTTACAATACTTAACTGAGATGCTGGACAGAGGCCTATACTTCTCATCAATTAAGATCCACGCCTCTGCCATTTCAGCACATTACAACA
Organism: Protopterus annectens; assembly: GCF_019279795.1. NCBI lineage: Eukaryota > Metazoa > Chordata > Ceratodontiformes > Protopteridae > Protopterus > Protopterus annectens. The sequence continues at coordinate 1,483,240,828 of NC_056743.1, read as the reverse complement.
CAGATCCTCCTTTATTCCCTCATCCCTTGCTAAAGCAGTACCTCAGAGGGGCTAAAAACATAAGACCGCCTCGGAGAGCACCAACACCAACTTGGGACCTCAATTTCATTTTGGAAAAACTGACCCTACCACCTTTTGAGCCAGCCAGTACAGCCAATCTAAATTTTTTATCATGGAAAACAGCTCTGCTCCTGGCAGTAACTTCAGCACGAAGAGTCTCAGAGCTACAGGCATTAATAGCAGTGGAACCTTTTATAATTTTTCATCAGGACAGGGTTTCCTTAAGGACAAACCCTACCTTTATGCCAAAGGTGATATCTAGTGTGGCTCTTAACCAAACCATCCATTTGCCAACCTTTTATCCAAACCCCCAGAATAAAGGGGAGAAACGTCTGCATTCTTTGGACATACACAGGCAACTACGCTTCTACTTTGGCAAAACAAAAGCTTTCAGGAAATCTGAGCAACTGTTTGTAGCATATGTTGCAGGATCACAGGGCAAGGCTATCTCAAAGCAGACTATATCCAAATGGATAGGACACTGTATTCGTTACTGCTACACACAGCATGGAAAATCAGTTCCAAATAACATTAGGCCACATTCCACCAGGGCAACAGCCACTTCAACAGCCTTTCTCAGAGGAGTACCTACCAAGGAAATTTTGGAGGCTGCAACTTGGAGTTCAGTGCACACCTTTACCAAGCATTACCACCTGCCTCTTTACTCTAAATCCAGAGCAGGATTTGCCACTGCAGTTCTGCAGGGCCTCATAGCCAATCCTAACTCTTTATAGACCAGCCACCCAACCTTGGCTTTGGGATTCTACCCAAGTGTAATGACTGCAGCAGTGTAACACAATGAACATAGTACAGTTTTGTACCTACCATAAATGTAGATGTTAAGAGTGTTCACACTGCTGCAGTCCAGGTTACCCTCCCTCCATCCCCTCTGAACCAGCTGGACTTATCTATACCTTTCTATCCTACACAACCTTTGTGGTGTATTTGCTTGTAACTGAAGGTATTGGCTTTTTATTTTTTATATGTATATTTTTTATTAGGATTATGTATTGCCTACCTCCTTGGGGGCACCTGACATCTGGGGCAAGAAAAACTGAAGAAAATGGCGTCTGATGCATCTTGTATACCCCTGGCGCACTGACGTCAGGGAAGAAGTGACAGCAACCGACGCCAGACCAAGACTTTGGAACTCTGGCCGACTGCGGGCAGGATAACCCAAGTGTAATGACTGCAGCAGTGTGAACACTCGAACATCTACATTTATGGTAGGTACAAAACTGTACTTTTCACTGCTGCAGTCATTACACTTGGGTTACCCTGCTGGCAGGCGACCCGAGTTCCAAAGTCTTGGTCTGGCGTTGGTTGCTGTCACCTCTTCCGTGACGTCAGTGTGCCAGGGGTATAAAAGTTGCAACCAATGCCATTTTCTCCAGTCTTTCTTGCCGCGCGGTGCCCGAAGCAAAAGCAGTTCGCAAGTGCCGGTTGGCCGACTCCTGAGATTTTCAAAATTGAATTTCAGAACTGAAGTCTTCAATAAAGTTAAGGACCCCGTTGGGGAAACTTTTTCTTGCTCCAGACCGATGTCAGTAAAAGTTAATAATTGTATTTTTTGTGGGAAGCAAATACCTCATAAGGACTTTCACTCTTAATGCATTCCTTGCCTAGGCCCTTACCACGACGTTACTAGTTGTTGGTTTTGTGCTAGATTCAATAAACGCACTATTAAACGTCGGTCTGATTTTGCTTTACATTATTTTGGACGAAGATTTAATTATATAATGATATCGGAAGAACAACCGACAACCAGAATGTATAAAAAAATGCAAAGACAAAGAAAAAGGCAGGCATCCGAGGTCCAAAACCAACGACGAAGCCTCTTCTAGGCCAGTCGCCGGTTCTCAGTGAGGCGCTTTCGCAGCCCATGACACCCGCTACCTCAGAGCCACGGGCCCTAACCAACAGCCACTTGGAGACATATAGGCCTGTGGAAACTCAAGGTATTGGGGCTACGGAAACTATACCCTCAGATGGGTCCGGAGCCGCTGAGCAGGCACCGGCTTCTGAGGGTGTTTTCAGACCTTCACAGCTTACAATTAAGGCTACTACAGCAGCAAAGGCAAAGTCAAAAACAGCATTAAAGACAAGGAAATAAGTGCAGCATTTTCCAGAACAGTCATCCATGCCAAAGAAACAGATGCTTAAAATGGCCGAAGACCTTATTACTTTAGTCAGGGGTTCCCATCCCCCTCCTGACAAAAGGCCTAGGCAAGACACTGATTATGATTCCTCTGATCAGGTTTCCATTTCCTCGGATTCTTCTTCTGATCAGGGCTATTCTCTCCCTCCCTATGAGGACTCTGATGCTGAAGAGTCCATTCCTTCAGCCTCACCCCTGAGGATTATTTTTTTGGGGAAACCCTGCACACCATGAGGGAGCATTTCCATTGGGAGAGCCAGGATTACTCAGAATCCAAGAAAAGGCTCAGAGATTTCCTTTTATTGCCTCAGCACAGGCCCCTGGCTGTCCCCCCTGTGCTTGATATTGTAGATGTTTTTTCTGAATCCAGACTGTCTCCAGATTCTTTACCCCCCTGCTCCAGTAAAGCCAGACAGGTACTACAGGGTCCCTGACTCTCATAAATTTCTTCCACTGCCAAAAATCCTGTCCCCCTCAGATAGGGATTCCAGAGCTCTGGACAGATGGGAGAAAAAAGTTTACACTGCTACTTTAGCTGTAAGAGCTTTAAACTGTCAGTTTCACATGCTTAAATATCAACAGTATCTCATGCCATTGTTAAATCAGAAAATGGTTACAAATATAGAAAGTCCTGACAGTAAAGAAATGCAGGATTTATTGCATGCAGTTGAACAAGTGGGAAAGCATACTGTACAATGTGGTTTTGATTCATTATAGGCTTCTTGTAGAGCTGCAGTTACAGGCTCAGTAATTCGAATACATGCTTGGTTGAAAGAACAAAGTTTACCTGACCATGTTAAAGTAAAATTATTGGATGCTCCAACATAGCATGATACTTTGTTTGGTGTTAAGGCGGAAGAGGTGTTAAAGAAAATGGAGGATAAAGCAAAGTCAATGCAAACGGTGAAAGATTTGTTACGGGTTCAACCACCTAGATTTAACAGAAACTGGCCTTCAAAAAATTGGTCCTTTCCAGTGTCAGACAGTCCACAAAGAGGCAGATACAGACGCCCAAGAGGCAGATCTCTGCCCCAATGCTCCTACAGACCTAAACAATGGGGTGCTTCAGCCCCCAAAGGAGGAGAAGACAAATCACAACCTTATAGGAAACAGTCACACTGACTTCCCTCTGCAAATGCCAAGCTCTTAGCAGTTGACAGCACCCCTTGGGGGAAAGCTAGCACTTTTCTCAAAAAATTGGCACATGATCACCCAAGACCAATGGGTGCTGAATATAGTTTCTCAGGGGTACAGGTTCCCCTTCCACAAGCTTCCAAAACCAAAAGGTATGCCAAACCTGCCACAAAACCAATGGGCAGAGGCACAAAAACAAATTGCTGCTCTTATGGATATGGGAGTTATTCAAAAAGTTCTACAAGAAGAACGGGGACAATGATTTTACTCAAGACTTGTCTTAGTACCCAGAAAAGACAAAGCCTGGAGACCAATACTGGAACTGTCAATTTTGAATACTTTCCTGGATGTTCCAAAATTCAAAATGTTAACAATTCCACAACTTCTGCCCATGCTGGGCAAGGAGGCTTGGCTAGTTACTTTGGATCTCAAGATGGCATACCTGCACGTCACGATCAGACAATCGTGCAGAAGATACCTCAGATTTATAGCAGGCTCAATGCATTACCAATTCTCTGCACTGCCCTTTGGCTTATCTACTTCGCCCAGGGTCTTCACAAAATGCCTGGCACCAGTAATTGCATTTTGCAAACAAAAAGGAATTCAAATTTATCCCTACTTGGACGACTGCCTTATTCAAGCAGAGAGCAAGGACATTATTCTAAAGCACCTGGCGTTTGTAAAAAGATTGCTAATTTGCCTAGGGTACACAGTAAACGAAAAGAAATCAAAACTAGTGCCCTCTCAAGAGATAATATTACTGAGTGCAAGCTTAAATACAACTGCCCAGATGGTTTATCTCACGCCAGACAAAGGCAACTGACACATTACTTTCAAATGATGGCAACAAAGACCCAGCTGCCTGCAAAAAAAATTCTGCAGGCCCTGGGTTTCATGGCATCCTGCATTCTACTAATTCCATATGCAAAACTGCATATGAGGAAACTACAATGGTATCTAAAAAGTGTTTGGACTCAACATTGTCACAGCCTAGAGACCATCATAACCTTGATTCCCTGCATACAACAGGAGTTTCGATGGTGGTCCCAGACCTGTCACCACAACAAGGGACAGCCTTTCACCTTACGTACAGCCAGGCAGGCAGTAACAACAGATGCATCGGATTATGCCTGGGGAGCGCATATGGCAGGAAAATGTATTCAGGGCACGTGGCCCAAGGAGCAAGTGCATCTTCACATCAATCAAAAAGAGATGCTAGCTGTACAGAATGCTCTGACATCCTTCAAGGACCTAATACATCCAGGACAACTACTAATAAAGACGGACAATACCACAGTTATGTGGTACATAAGCAAGGGGGCACACATTCCTACCCCCTATGCAGAACAAGCCATGACTTTGTGGAACATAGCACTGACCTACCAGGTACATCTGCAAGCACAATTCCTGCCAGGAACAAAAAGTACACTGGCAGATGAACTAAGCAGAAATCTCATGGATCCTCACGAATGGAAGCTAAATCCACAAGTGTTCAACATGATAAGGAAATGGGGACGCCCAGACATAGATCCTTTTGCCTCCCTCACAATTGCCAAATACAGAAATTTTGCACAAGGACTTATCACTCTCAAGCATGGAAAGTGGATGCACTATCATTCAGCTGGAAAAACCTGACAGTCTATGCCTTCCCTCTGATGCCTCTTCTCACCAAGGTGCTACTAAAAGTCAGACAAGAGGGGCCAAAAATTATACTGATTGCACCAGATTGGCCACGCCAGCACTGGTACCCAATCTTAAAAACTTTGTCCCTGGGCCTACCTTGGCCTCTACCTCAAATCCCTTATCTTCTGACACAGCAAAACAATCAGATTCTGCACAGTCAACTCAGAACCTTAAACCTGGCAGCATGGCAGATGATGTAGCCACTCAGGCTGCACCTCTCTCTAAAGCTGTTATGGATGAAATTTTGGAAGCCAGGAGGCCCAGCACTAGGAAATCTTATGCAGAAAAATGGAAGAAATTCTGTGCTTGGAACCAGGCACAAGGGCTCGACCCACTGGTCCCTAATATACCTCAGATTTTGCAATACCTGACTGAGATGTTGGACAAAGGCCTATCTTTTTCATCAATTAAAATCCATGCCTCTGCTATTTCAGCTCATTACAATACGGGTCCTCCTATTTTTTCACATCCTCTACTACGACAGTACCTCAGAGGGGCAAAGAATTTAAGACCCCCTAGGAGAGCACCACTACCTACTTGGGGCCTCAACTTGGTTTTAGAAAAACTAATACTGCCTCCATTTGAACCAGCCAGCACAACTGATCTAAACTTCTTGTCATGGAAAACTGCGCTGCTCCTAGCAATAACTTCAGCAAGAAGAGTCTCAGAGTTACAGGCATTGATGGCTGTGGAACCTTTCCTCATTTTTCATCAGGACAGGGTTTCTCTTAGGACAAACCCAACATTCATGCCAAAAGTGGTCTCCAATGTGGCCTTAAACTAAACCATTCATTTACCTACTTTCTACCCAAATCCCCAGAATAAAGGGGAAAGACTTCTGCATGCTTTGGATATACACAGGCAGCTACGATTTTACTTGGACAAAACAAAAGCTTTCAGAAAAACTGAGCAACTGTTTGTAGCTTATGCTGTAGGATCACAAGGAAAGCATATTGCAAAGCAGACAATCTCCAAATGGATAGGACACTGCATCCGCTTCTGATACGCACAACATGGCAAATTGGTGCCTAAGGGCATTAGGCCTCATTCTACCAGAGTAGCGGCCACTTGAGCAGCTTTCCTCAGAGGGGTACCAACCAAAGACATATTAGAAGCTGCAACCTGGAGCTCAGTGCACACTTTCACCAAGCACTACCACCTACCTCTCTACTCCAAATCCAGAGCAGGCTTTGCCACTGCAGCTCTGCAGGGCTTGTTAGCCTCGCCAAATCCAATCTAGACCCAGCCACCCAACCTCAGCTTTGGGATTCTACCCAAGTGTAATGACTGCAACAGTGAAACACGATGAACATAGTACAGTTGTGTACCTACCATAAATGTAGATGTTCGAGTGTATTCACTGTTGCAGTCCAGGTTACCCACCCACCATCCCCCTCTTTGCTGGGACTATTCTGTACTTCTCAACTCTATACAACCTATGTGGTGTATTCGCTTGTAGATGAAGAAAATGTTTATACTAATAATATACATGGTTGTTTGGCATATTTTTATCTTTTCAGCCTTCCTATCTGGGGGCACCTGACATCTGGGGCAAGAAAAACTGAAGAAAATGGCGTTGGTGCAACATTTATGCCCCTGGTGCACTGACGTCAGGGAAGAGGCGACAGCAACCGACGCCAGACCAAGACCTTGGAACTCGGGCCGACTGCGGGTCGCCTGCCAACAGGATAACCCAAGTGTAATGACTGCAACAGTGAATACACTCGAACATCTACATTTATGGTAGATACACAACTGTACTTTCTCTCTTCTGCATTTAGCCAAGGGAGTCATCACAATTTACCTAACAGGGTGGATCTACTTGCACAGGACAAAGGATCTCTCATCCACCCCCACCTGTCCACTCTTCAAATGACACTGTGGATGGTGGTGTCTATGTGGAATCAAAACTCTTTTTTTCTAAGGATGTGCTTTAGCGCCTTAGGGTCCTGCAGGAGGCCAGGAAATCCTATTTATCCAAATGGAAGATTTTTTCTGTTAGGGTTCTTTCTCATAAACTGGATCCACTTTCTGTGGATCTTCCTTTGGTTCTGTCTTATCTGTGTGAATTGCTCAATGTTGGATTGGCTTATCTTCTGTTAAGGCCCACTTATCAGCTATCTCTGCTTGTCTGCCTTTATCTCTTCCTTTAGCTTCTAGATTTGAAGCTAATCAGTTCCTTAAAAGGCGTCCTTCATATTAGGCCTCCCAGGAAGCCTGTTCGTCCTCCCTCAGATCTTAATTTTGTTTTGGAAAAATTGACTCTGGCTCCTTTTGAGCCTGCAGCTTCAGGTTCCTTGCAGCATTGCTCTTGGAAGACTGTACTTTTGTTAGCCTTTTCTTCTGGTAGATGGGTGTCTGAGGTTCAAGCCCTCTATTTTCATTTTGAAGTGGGGTATTGTCTATTTCATATGTTGGGCGAAGGGGTTATCTACCAACTCCTAATAATGTTGCTTTTTTTTTTTTAGCATTTATTTACAGGTGTAGGTTCTTGCTGGGGGGCTTGAGCATCAGATGGGGATTTGACAGTGACTTCCAGTTTGCAGTCATCTGCAAATTTACTTGGCTAGAAGTCTTGGCTGTTGATCAGGAGGTCGCACAGAGTAGACATTTTCCCAGCAGTGAGCCCTGTAGCACACCACTGGTTACCTCCATGCTGTCTGGTGCTGCCCTTGCTTACCTGTGTACTGTCTGTGTCTTTTAACCAATTGGCTATCCCTCTTACAACATAGGGGTCCACTTGTAATGTAATGTGGTTAGTTTGCTTGTGATGGTAGCATGGGTAATAACATCATATGCCTTGGCCAAGTCAAGATTAGCAATGTGGAGAGTGTGACAGCTGTCCTAAGCTTGTGATTATCCTTTTTACAAAGTTCACCAGATTCATTAGACAGGATCTACCTTCTACAATGCCAAAGCACTGCATGTTTAGTGTGGCAAAATTCTTGACGCCTAGCTTAATCAGGCTGGTTATAATAAGATAGAAACAAATGTGTTTGAAATAGACTGTGCTTTTAAAATTATTGTTCTTAACTAGGACTGATTGTTTAATTGAACAGTTAATGGCTGTGTGATTTTTAATGGTATAAATATGGTTAGTATGTGTTAGTGTTTTATACACTGATGGAGGGTTTGTTTGACCTGAAAGCTTTGTTTTATTAAACACTTGTTCAGTATCAGTGTTGCTTGATTTGTTTCTCTTGTGAACTAAGCTTTGTTCTGCAACTGTTTGGCTTTTTTTGGTTATAATATGTCTCATGACCTTGCAAATGACTCTTCTGGCTGATAGGTCTAGGGTCTGTATTTCGGGAACATCTAGTGGCTTCACCAGTGCTGTGTCCCATATTTTCAGGATAAAGCATGTAGGCTCAGGTTAAATAGTTTGTGGAGTGGTTCTACCTGGACATATTTGGTACTGCTTCTCAAACCCAGTATGTCATCGGGTCCCATGGAAGGCAGTGTATTTGATCTTAGTAGTATTTTTAGTACATGTTCTTTTGTGATGATGGGGGTGAGAAATCCAAGGATAGATGGGCTTTGGATAGTCATCTCAGAGGTAAAATTTTCACTGAATTTATCTGCTGGTGTACTTGCAATAACCACACGATCCGAGTAGGTTGCGTCATTTTGTATCAGTTCTGTGTAATGTTGAGTGATGTTTCTCAGTTTCTTAACTAAAGAAGGATTTGTAGTTGTCCTTGGCATCATATACTATCCTAAGTTCATGAGCTGCTTTGGTAGATTTAATAGTCTTCTTTAAAATTTTAGTCAACCTGATAATACTTGTAGTTAAAGTATCAGCAGTGTATTCTTTGCTCTATGTTAGAAAAGCAAAACTGAATAAAATGTGCAATAGGTTCATGCACATGCCTTCTAGGAGTACTGAGGAGAGTGGTATACTCTGTTGGTGGTGGTGTTGGGGAGGGGGGGTGCTGATTAATTTGATTTCTGCCTGAATATGACTGCATGATAAGCAGTTCCTACCAGCAGCACTGTTTACAACAGATTAAATATTTGTTCACTGTTGGTTGCCTGTTAGATCATGCATACCATTGAGATGGTGTTTTTTTCTCTCATAATTTAGATGTTAAAGGAAGTCATGACAGACTCGCAAAGAGGAATTCGAAGTAAAACGCATCAGCTGACAGTAGAGGATATTGAGGCTTATTTGTATGTTTTTTCTCAGCCTGGTGCACTCACTGGACCTCTCAACTATTACAGGAATATATTCAGGTATGGCTGTTTCAGGAAGTAGTTGCAACACATGGCAGTCTTGACCACTGATAATACAGGATAAAATTCCTACTATTGCACTTGAGACGTAATGGCTCATGGTCTTGACCTCTTTTGTAGATTAAAATATGTTTGTTTGTTTCAGTGACTGCAGATACATACCTATCGGACATCTACATTTATGGTAGGTACAAAACTGTACTTTTTAGTCATTTAGTGTAGATTGTTCCAGTACTTTTGACTTCTGTAAATATGGAGATATCCTAAGACTATTTTGCTACCATGACTCGAGAATTTCTTGTGCGCTATTTAAGTATTTATTCCCATTTTCTTGTCAAGTACTTAATTCACTTATAAAATTCATTTTTTTATTACAAGATGGTCTTTCTGTCCAGTACCAGTCTTTGCTTCTGAGCTGCATTGCACTGTTTTTATCTTTCAGTACTATTACTGGAGGGAATCTCTACCGTATAATTATAATAACCTTTGCGTCCTGATTTACGCTTAGATGAATGAAACTGAAACGGTCTTGCCAGACATTGGTACAGTACTTATTTCATCACTCTGGTTCATCAGTATTTGTCCTACTTCTAGACATTCACTCCCCTGCTGTGGAATAATCTTGTTTATAACAATTGTCTGATACTAACCAGATTCCTTACTGGCTGGTACAGCATGTCATGACAAAGGCCTGCTGTTCATCGTGTTTCATTGTTGCAGTCATTACTCTTGGGTTATCCTGCTGGCAGGCTACCCTCAGTCGGCCAGAATTCCAAAGTCTAGGTCTGGCGTTGGTTACTGTCACCTTTTCCCTGACGCCAGTGCGCCAGGCGTATAAAAGATGCAGCCGATGCCATTTTCTTCAGTCTTTCTTGCCGCGCGGTGCCCGAAGCAAAAGTAGTTCGCAAGTGCCGTTCGGCCGACTCCTGAGATTTTCAAATCAGAATTTCAGAACCGAAGTCTTCATTAAAGCTAAGTACCCCGTTGAGGAAACTTTTTTCTTGCTCCAGACCGATGTCAGAAAAAGTTAACAATTGTATTTCTTGTGGGAAGCAAATACCTCATAAGGATTTTCACTCTTACTATATTCCTTGCTTAGGCCCTGATCACAACGTTGCTGGCTGTCGGTTTTATGCTAGATTTAACCAACACTATTAAGCGTCGGTTCGATTTTGCATTTCATTACTTTGGCAGAAGACTTAATTATATAATGCCGTTGGAACAGCCGACGACCGAAGTTTACAAAAAATGCAAGGACAAGGCAAAGGATAGGCATCCGAGGTCCAAAACCGACGACGAGGCCTCCGCTAGGCCAGTCGCCGGTTCTCAGTGAGGCGCTTTCGCAGCCCCTGGCGCCCGCTACCTCAGAGCCACAGGCCGCTTCCAACTCCTGCATGGAGCCGACTGGGCCTCTGGATACTCAAGGTATTGGACACTCAGAAATCATTCCCTCAGATGGGTCCAGAGCCGCTGAGCAGGCATCGGCTTCTGAGGGTGTCTTCAGACCTACACAACTATATATTAAGCCATCTTCAGCTTCAAAGACAAAGACTAAAGCAGCTCTAAAGACAAAGAAACAAGTACAGCATTCTCCTACTCAGACTTCCATGCCTAAAAAAACAGATGCTCAAAATGGCCGAAGACCTAATTACTTTGATCAGGGGTTCCCATCCCCCTCCTGATAAGAGGCCTAGGCAAGAGACAGAGTATGATTCTTCTGATCAGGTTTCTATTCCCTCTGATTCCTCTTCTGAACAGGATTATTCCATGCTTCCCTATGAGGATTCTGATGCTGAAGAATCCTTTTCTTCAGCCTCTCCTCCTGAGGATTATTCTTTTGGGGAAACCCTGCATACCATGAGGGAGCATTTCCACTGGGAGAGCCAAGATTATTCTGAATCTAAGAAAAGGCTCAGAGACTTTCTGCTACTTCCTCAGCACAGACCCCTTGCTATTCCACCTGTTCTAGACATTGTAGATGTATTTTCAGAGTCCGACCTGTCCCCTGACTCTTTACCCCTTGCACCTGCTAAGCCAGACAGATACTACAGGGTCCCGGATTCTCATAAATTCCTATATAAAAACCCCGCTGCTGACCCAGAAACTATATCTCAGGGTCCCAAAGGGGTTAAAGCTTCCACTGCAAAAAACCCTGTCCCCTCTGTTAGGGATTCTAGGGCTCTAGACAGATGGGGAAAAAAGTTTACACTTCTGCTACCTTGGCTGTAAGGGCTTTAAATTGTCAGTTTCATATGCTTAAATATCAGCAATATTTAATGTCACTGCTTAAACAGAAATTGTTGACAAATACTGAATGTTCAGAGAACAAGGAAATGCAGGATTTATTGCATGCAGCTGAACAAGTGGGAAAGCATACTTTGCAATGTGGTTATGATTCACTGGAGGCCTCTTGCAGGGCCGCTGTTACAGGTTCTGTTATTAGAAGGCATGCTTGGTTAAAGGAACAGAATCTGCCTGATCATGTTAAAGCAAAATTATTAGATGCTCCATTACAGCATGATACTTTGGTACTAAAGCAAAAGAGGTGTTGAAAAAAAATGGAGGATAAAGCAAAATCCATGCAGACAGTCAAGGATTTCTTACAGGTACATCCACCGAGGTTTAGCAGGAACTAGCCTTCTAAAAATTGGTCCTTTCCAGTGTCAGACAGACCACAAAGAGTCCGATACAGGCGTCCCAGAGGCAGATCTCAGCCCCAAGGCTCATACAGGCCTAAACAGTGGGGTGCTTCTACCTCCAAAAGCGGAGAAGACAAATTACAACCTTACAGGAAACAGTCCCAATGACTTTCCTCTGCCAGATCCAAGCACTTTTCTTTTGGCAGCCCCCTTAGGGGGGAAACTAGCACTTTTTTCATCAAATCGGCAAATGGTTACCCAAGACAAATGGGTCCTGAACATAGTGTCCCAAGGCTACAGGTTCCATTTTCACACCCTACCAAGGTCAAAAGGTATGCCAGACCTGCCGCACAATCAATGGGTAGAGGCACAAAAACAAATTACAGCCCTCATGGACATGAGGGCCATTCAACAAGTACCACAACAAGAGCAGGGGCAAGGATTTTACTCCAGACTTTTCCTAGTGCCCAGAAAGGACAAAACCTGGAGACCAATACTGGACCTGTGTATACTAAATACGTTTCTTGAAGTTCCAAAATTCAAGATGTTGACTCTACAGCAGCTACTGCCCATGCTGGACAAGAAGGCTTGGCTCATAACTTTGGACCTAAAAGTGGCTTACCTGCATGTCCCAATCAGACAGTCTTGCAGAAGATACCTCAGATTCATAGCTGTCTCAATACACTATCAATTCTCTGCACTGACCTTTGGCTTATCTACTGCGCCCAGGGTCTTCACAAAATGCCTGGCACCAGTAATTGCGTTTTGCAGACAGAGGAATTCAAATATATCCCTACTTGGACGACTGCCTAATTCAAGCAGAGAACAAAGACATTCTTCTAGAGCATCTGGCGTTTGTAAAAAGATTACTAATTGGCCTAGGGTACACAGTAAACAAAAAGAAATCAAAACTAGTGCCCTCTCAAGAGGTGATATTCCTGGGTTTAAGTTTAAATACAACTGCTCAGATGGCTTCTCTCACGCCAGACATGCAAAAGTAACTGACTTCTTACTTCAAGAAATTGGCAACAAAAACCCACTTATCTGCAAGGAAAATCCTGCAGGCCTTGGGTTTCATGGCATCCTGCATTCTACTAATTCCATATGCCAGACTGCATATGAGGAAACTACAATGGTATCTAAAAAGTGTTTGGACTCAGCATTGCCACAGCCTGGAGACAGTAATTGCACTCATTCCCTGCCTGCAACAGGAGTTTCGATGGTGGGCAGAGGCCTGTCAGCACAACAAGGGTCTGCCATTCAGTTTACCCACAGCCAGACAAGACACTGAGAACAGATGCATCAGATTATGCCTGGGGGGCCCATATTGCAGGAAAATGTATTCAGGGCACATGGCCTGCAAACCAGATGCATCTTCACATCAATCAAAAAGATATGCTAGCTGTTCAAAATGCCCTGACAGCTTTCAAGGACCTGCTTCATCCAGGACAGCTACTGATAAAGACAGACAATACTACGGTCATTTGGTACATAAACAAGCAGGGAGGTACACATTCCTACCCTCTCTGCAGACAAGCAATGACCTTATGGGACACAGGATTGACTTTTCAGGTTCACCTGCAAGCACAATTCCTGCCAGGAAAAACAAATACTCTGGCAGACGAACTAAGCAGAAACCTCATGGATCCCCACGAATGGAAAGGATCCACAAGTCTTCAGCATGATAACAAGGAAATGGGGATGTCCAGACATGGATTTATTTGCCTCCCCTCACAACTGCCAATTGCAGAGATTTTGCACAAGGATTTATCACAAGCAAGCATGGAAAGTGGATGCCCTCTCCTTCAGCTGGAAAGATCTAACAGTATATGCCTTTCCTCCACTGCCTCTCCTTCCCAGGGTACTCCTAAAGGTCAGACAAAAGAGAAGCCAAAAATGATACTGATTGCACCAGACTGGCCATGCCAGCACTGGTACCCAATCCTAAAGAGCTTGTCTCAAGGTCCAGCATGGATATTGCCTCTAACTTCTCACTTGCTAACCCAACAAAACAATCGGATTCTGCACAGCCAACTCAGGACCTTAAATCTGGCAGCATGGCAGATAATGTAGCCATTCAGAACACTCCTCTTTCAAAAGCTGTTATGGATGTTATCTTGGAGGCCAGGAGGCCCAGTACCAGAAAAATCTTAGGCAGAAAAATGGAAGAGATTCTGTGCTTGGAACCAGGAACAAGGCATTGACGTGTGTACCAAATATCCTTCAGATTTTACAATACCTAACTGAGATGCTGAACAAAGGCCTTTCTTTCTCATCAATTAAGATTCATGCCTCTGCCATTTCAGTCCATTACAATACAGGACCACCTATCTTTTCTCATCCTTTAATAAGACAGTACCTCAGAGGGGCCAAAAACATTAGGCCTCCAAGGAGAGCACCAGTTCCGGCCTGGGACCTCAATTATGTTTTGGAAAAACTCACACTGCCTCCTTTCGAACCGGCATCAACAGCGGATATAAAATTCTTATCCTGGAAAACAGCTCTGCTCCTAGCAATAACCTCTGCAAGATGAGTCTCGGAGTTACAAGCACTCATGGCTGTGGAACCTTTTATCATTTTTCATCCAGACAGGGTTTCTCTGAGGAAAAAACCCAACATTTATGCCTAAGGTGGTGTCCAGTGTGGCCCTCAACCAAACCATTCACTTGCCTGCCTTTTATCCAAATCCTCAGAACAAGGGTGAGAAAATTCTGCATTCTTTGGACATACATAGGCAGTTACGCTTCTACTTGGACAGAACTAAAGCTTTCAGAAAGACAGAGCAACTTTGTGTCATATGCTGCAGGATCACAAGGAAAGGCTGTCTCAAAACAGACTATTTCTAAATGGATAGGCCATTGCATCCGTTTCTGCTATTTTCAGCATGGCAAATCAGTGCCTAAGGGCATTAGGCCTCATTCCACCAGAGCAGCAGCCACTTCAGCAGCCTTCCTCAGAGGAGTACCAACCAAAGATGTCTTAGAGGCTGCAACTTGGAGTTCACTGCACGCTTTCACAAAGCACTACCACTTACCTCTTTACTCCAAGTCCAGAGCAGGCTTTGCCACTGCAGTTCTGCAGGGCCTCGTAGCCTCTCCTAATCCTAGTTAGCCCAGCCACCCATCCTCAGCTTTGGGATTCAACCCAAGAGTATTGACTGCAACAGTGAAACACTATGAACATAGTACAGTTGTGTACCTACCATAAATGTAGATGTTAGAGTGTATTCACTGTTGCAGTCCAGGTTACCCATCCACCATCCCCCTTTTCTTTGCTGGGACTTATCTGCACTTCTCTATCCTATACAACCTATGTGGTGTATTTGCTTGTAGATGAAGGAAATGTTATTTTTGTGCATGCATATTTATTGGCATATTTTTTCAGCCTACCAATCTGGGGGCACCTGACATCTGGGGCAAGAAAAACTGAAGGAAATGGCATTGGCTGCATCTTTTATACCCCTGGTGCACTGACGTCAGGGAACAGGCGACAGCAACTGACGCCGGACCTAGACTTTGGAATTCTGGCCGACTGAAGGTAACCTGCCAGCAGGATAACCCAAGAGTGATGACTGCAACAGAGTGAATACACTCGAACATCTACATTTATGGTAGGTACACAACTGTACTTTGTTCATCACTGATAAAATTGACACCTCCTTTTGTGTGTGCTCCATTCTTATCCTCAGAATGCTTATATTTCCAAACTGTTGCATGTTCTTAATTAATTTGATTTGGCTGTTCTAAAGAACAGGGCATCTGTTTCAGTCTTCTTCAGCCTTTAGGCTTGCATCAGCTGATTTCTAAAACAAACTCAGTTTTTATGTTGACTTGTATAACCACACAAAAAAAACCCATTGTTTCAGTCATCAGGTTATGAGATAATTCCACAGTAAAAGACCACCGACCAACGAAGTATACTGAAAACTGTCTTTAATAGACATGACAAAGATGAAAAAACGAACAGCAATCCAAATAAAATTGAGCGCTTTCGCCTGGTTAATACCAGGCTTTATCAAGATGCATGTTAAGAAAACCCAATGCTTTATATAGTCATTTGCTGATCACCTGACACTTGTATTCGGAGAGGAGGTAATCTTTGAGAATGATCTGAAAACTTTGGAATTCTGAGTATGATAATATATCCCCCGGAACATGGTTGCAGTACTCAGGCTTCATATTGGGAAAAGCATTTTTCACCTAGTATTGCCCTTTTGCTGTTAAAGAGGAAGCATGTCTTGCAACATGAAATTGAAGTCAGACTCCTTCTTCCATCCATGCTGTTCCTTGTTTGCAGTCTTTATGTACGCTTTTTTTTTTATCTTCACCAGTATAGTTTTAAATTTTGCTTTTCATGATAATTTTAAAATTGTGTGACCTCTCTTTGATTGTAAAGAACAGAGCAAAATGTTTTGGCTTCAGTCATTAAAATCTGTTTCCTCATTCCCATCTGTATTAATTCTGGTGTCCATGGAGTGGCATTTGTGGGTTATATTAATACTGTCAGGTCATCACCGTTTTCTTTTGAGCAGTGCAGTCTGCCATGCATAGAATACCTTTATTAGCATGGTAGAAGTAACATAACTTTCTGATTTGTAAGAGAACCTGTGTATGCTTGAATTAATACAGCATCTGAAGGTGTAACGATTAATTCAGAGTTCACTCGTGCACAGAGTACCACTTGTCAGTCGACCATGGTTGTATTGCTTCCCCGTTCCGCCGTGCCGAGTGCATCAGGTGATGTTTGCAACATGTAAATTATTCATTTTGTTTAATGAGTAGAATCAATTTACAATTTACATCTGCTGTCTCAGACATTACATAGTTTTTTCTCAGTAGTACAGAGCACTAACTTTTCTTGTGATCATTTTAAAATGCCATATGCTGCATTATTTTCTCAAACTGCAAAATATTTCAGCTCCACTCAATAAAATTAGTTTGCTGTATTGTGTTAATTTCAGATGTTCATCGTGCTATACTGCTGCAGTCATCACACTTGGGTTATCCTGTCATCAGGCGGTCCCGCAGTCGGCCGAATCCCAAAGTCCTGGTCCGGCGTCGGTTGTCGTCGCCTCTTTCCTGACGTCAGTGCGACAGGGGTATAAAAGAGACAGCCGACGCCATTTTCTTCAGTCTTTCTTGCCGCGCGGTGCCCGAATCAGAAGCAGTTCGCAAGTGCCGGTCGGCCAGCTCCTGAAATTTTCGAATCAAGTTTCAGCCCGAAGTCTTCTCTAAAGCTAAGTACCCCGTTGGGGAAACTTTTCTTGCCTCAGACCGATGTCAGACAAAGTTAATAATTGTATTTCTTGTGGGAAGCAAATACCTCATAAGGATTTTCATTCTTATTACATTCCTTGCCTAGGCCCAGACCATGACGTCTCTGGTTGTCGGTTTTGTGCTAGGTTCAACAAACGTACAATTAAGCGTCGGGCAGAATTCGCCCAGCATTATTTTGGAAGAAAATTTAACTATAGTATGCCGTCAGAGCAACCGACATCAGCAATGATTAAAAAACGCAAAGATAAGGACCGGCAGCCAAGGCCAAGAACAGATACCGAGGCCTCAGCAAGGCCTGACGCCGGTTCTCCGGTTTTCAGTGAGGCGCCTTCGCAGCCCCTGACTACTGCTAATTCAGAAATTCTGACGGCCTCCCAAATTGAAGCAGTTGGGCCTCAGGAACTGGTTCCACCTCACCTCTCGGATGCCAGCCCTGACAGGGATCCGGAAATTTTGGATAGGCCTTCGGTCTCTGAAGGTGATGTCCTTCAAGAATGCAACTGCAGTCGTAACATATGGGTTGTCCTGCCTCAGGCGGTTGTCCTGCCTCAGGCAGCCCTCGGTCGGCCGGATTCCAAAGTCTGGGTCCGACGTCGGCTGATGTCGCATTTCTCTCCGACGTCAGAGCGGCTGGAGTACATAAGCATCAGCCAACGCCATTTTCTTCAGTCTTTCTTGCCGCACGGTGCCCGAAGCAGAAGCAGTTCGCAAGTGCCGGTCGGTCAGCTCCTGTATTCTTCGATTCCGAAGTCATCAAAAAAGCTAAGTACCCCGTTGGGGACCTTTTCTTGCCTCAGCCGATGTCAGAAATTACTGAAAAAGTTAACAATTGTCTTTCTTGTGGTAAACAAATACCTCATAAGGATTTCCACTCTTACTGTCTTCCTTGCCTTGGCCTAGACCACGACGTCTCGGCCTGTGTAGCCTGTGCTCGCTTCAACAAGCGCACTGTCAGGCACCAGGCGGAGTTCGCTGAAGATTTTTTTCGGCGAAAAATTTGCTTTTACAATGCCGTCGGAACTTCCGACATTGCAAACTCCCAAGAAACGTAAAGACCGGGACCGACATCCTCGGCCCGCGTCTACCATCGACGCCACGCCAAAACCTACCGCGAGTGCTCCGGTTCCCCCTGAGATGGTTATTCCACCGCTCCGAACCGAAGACACCGCATTACCGATGACTCCGATTCCGGATATCACTCCGCCAGTTATTGATTTTCCTCCAGATACCGAAACAGAGGAAATGCCCGAGACCATTGCTGTAGATAAGGTCACTCCTGCACGTGGAGCTGCCAGGCCTCCTATGGCCATGTCTATTAAGGCCTACACTAGGGCTAAGGCAGCCAGCAAGACCAAGCATCTTACTGCTAAAGCCTTACCTCAGCCTACTCCAGAGACACAAATTATGACTATGGCTGCTGACTTAATTTCTATGATTAGAGGTTCTCAGGCCCATCCTGAGAGAGGATCCCAGCCTCCTTCTGATAAAAGGCCCCGTGTTGAACCCTCTGACCCTATTCCTTCAGATGAAGATTCTGAGGACTCTGTCCACTCTGATGGCCAGGAAGAGCTCTTCCAGACCTATGAGGACTCGGATGCAGAGGATTCCATCCCCTCGGCCTCCCCTCCTGAGGATATTCCTTTTGGGGAAGTTCTGCATACCATGAGGGAACATTTCAAGTGGCAAGGCCAGGAATTTTCTGATTCCAGAAAGCGCCTTCAAACTTTCCTTAAAAAGCCCCAGCACAGGCCCTTAGCTATTCCTCCTGTGCTTGATGTTTTGGATGATTTATATTCTGACTCTAGTGTTACCCCTGATTCTCTTCCTCCTGCTCCAGCTAAGCCAGACAGGTATTACAGGGTCCCAGAAACACATTCCCATTTATTCAGGGCCCATACTGCTGATTTGGAAACTATTTCTCAGGGACCTAAAGGTATTTCAGCTTCCACCTCTAAAAATCCTTTGCCCTCCAACAGGGAAGCTAGGTCATTAGAGAGATGGGGTAAAAAGGTTTACACCTCCACTACTTTATCTATGAGAGCTTTGAATTGCCTTTTTCATATGTTACAATATCAGGATTTCCTGTTAGAAGATTTACAGAAAACATTGGCCTCTCCTGATCCTTTAGACAGGAAGTCTTTGCAGGAAGCTGTACATAACTCTCAGCAAGTAAGCAATCACTTCCTGCAGTGTGGATATGATGCACTGGAAGCTTCATGTAGGGCAGCTATGACAGGGGCAGTCATTCGTAGACATGCATGGTTAAAAGATCAACCTCTACCAGATCATGTAAAGGCAAAACTTCTGGATGCACCTTTGGAAAAGAACAAGCTTTTTGGTGCTAATGCTAAGGATGTGTTAAAGTCCATCGAGGAAAAAGCAAAATCAGTTCAGACGGTGAAAGATTTCCTCCAGGTTCAACCCCCCAGATTCAGTAGGAATTGGCCTTCAAAAAACTGGTCCTTTCTTAATCCTGAAAAATTTCAAAGGGGTAAAAACAGATGTGGCAGAGGAAGAGGACAATACAGAGGTCCTTACAGGGGACGACAATGGCAGCCAGCAAACCAAAGAAGTGACACAGGGGTTTCACCTGCCCCACAGCCACAGTCTCAATGACTTTCCTCTACTTCTGCCTACCAGGGAACAAATAGAAGCTCCCTTGGGCGGGAAATTATCTCTGTTTGCAGACAATTGGCACAGATTGACAAAGGACAAATGGATTTTTGGACGTTATAGACCGAGGTTACAGGTTCCATTTTCATACCTTACCAAGAAAACAAGGCATGCCAAACCTACCACAAAACCAGAGGGCAGAGGCTATCAAGCAAATCTCTCTGCTGACTCGGATGAAAGCAATAGAAAGAGTTCCACAACAAGAACAAGGCCAGGGGTTTTATTCAGGACTGTTCCTTGTTCCAAGAAAAGAATCTCAATGGAGACCAATACTGGATTTGTCCGCATTAAACACCTTTCTCATAGTACCAAAGTTCAAAATGCTGACTCTACAGCAACTCCTTCCCATGCTGGGCAAGGGGTCTTGGCTGATTACTCTGGACCTCAAGGAGGCATACCTGCATGTCCCTATCAGACACAGCTGCAGAAGATACCTCAGATTTCTTGCAGGGCCAGAGCATTATCAATTCTCAGCATTGCCATTTGGCTTATCTACTGCGCCCAGAGTATTCACAAAATGCCTGGCTTCAGTAATTGCTCATTGCAGGCTCCAGGGGATCCAAATTTACCCGTACCTGGATGACTGCCTCATACAAGCGGACGACAAATTGATGTTGACAAAAAACTTGGACTATGTCATACGATTACTTCAAGCTCTGGGATACACAGTCAACTTCCAAAAGTCAAGACTTCAGCCATCCCAGCAAATAATCTTCTTAGGAGCCAAATTAGACACAGCCTCTCAAATGGCTTACCTAACAGAAGACAAGCAAGAGAAGTTAACTCATTATTTCAGAGATTTGGCAAAACTTACCCAGATGACTGCAAGGAGATTCCTACAGGCCCTGGGTTACATGGCATCCTGCATTCTCCTGGTTCCATTAGCAAGACTACACATGAGAAAGCTTCAATGGTACCTAAAAAGCCTATGGTCTCAGCACAGCAGCAACTTAGAGACAACCATACCGCTCATTCCATGCCTACAAAAGGAATTCCTATGGTGGGCCTCGGTAAGCCAGGCAAACACAGGTATGTCATTCAAAAAAAACCACAGATAACACAGACCATGACCACAGACGCCTCAGACCTTGGATGGGGGGCACACATGGAAGGCAGGTGTATACAAGGACAATGGTCTCCAAAGGAAACACATCTGCATATAAACCAAAAGGAAATGCTGGCAGTAATGCATGCCATCGAGGCCTTCCAACACCAACTTCAGCAAGGCCATTTACTGATACGGACAGACAACACCACTGTGATGTGGTATATAAACAAGCAAGGGGGCACCCATTCTTACCCCCTTTGCAGACTGACAATGCATCTTTGGGAAAAATCACTGAGCCTAAACATTCAGTTACAATCCCAGTTTGTTCCAGGCAAAGACAATGTGCTGGCGGACAGCCTAAGCAGGAATTTCACAGATCCACACGAGTGGAGGTTACATCCGAAGATCTTCACACAGCTCACTTCGACATGGGGCAGGCCAGAAGTAGACCTATTTGCCTCTCACCTCAACCATCATCTACAAAAATTCTGCTCAAGGACATACCATCCACAAGCTTGGAAAATAGATGCTCTCTCATTCAACTGGAACTTCCTAAAAATCTATGCATTCCCACCTCTGCCACTGATGACCTCAGTATTACTAAAGATCAAAGCAGAGAAACCCAAGGGGATCCTAATAGCTCCGGACTGGCCAAGACAACACTGGTATCCACTACTACGGAGCATATGTCACACCAAGAAGTGGGCCCTTCCCCAATGGCCTCTACTTTTGACTCAACACAACTTCAAAACAGTGCATCCAAACCTTCAGACACTGCAGCTAACAGCCTGGGAGATCCGATGAATAACCTCAACCTATCTCTCTCCAAGGAAGTTCAGCGGATACTAACAGAGGCTCGGAGACCATCCACCAGAAAGGTTTACTTAACAAAATGGAAGAGATTCAGCATTTGTAATACCAGCAAGGGGCATGATGCATCATTATTAAACATCCCACTCATCCTGGAATATTTAGCAGATATGCTAAAGAATGGACTCTCATATTCTTCCATAAAGATACATGCATCAGCTATTTCAGCTAGATATAACACTGATCCGCCTGTCTTTTCACATCCTTTGCTAAGGCAATTCCTCAGGGGAATCAAGAACATTAAGCCACCAAGAAAGGCTCCAGTGCCAGCCTGGGACCTCAATTTTGTCCTAGAAAAACTGACTCTACCTCCATTTGAGCCAGCAGCTTCAGTTGACTTGCAATTTCTCTCATGGAAGACAGCTTTCCTGTTGGCAATTACCTCAGCAAGAAGGGTTTGAACTACAGGCCCTAATGGCAATACCACCGCTCATAATTTTCCACAGAGACAGGGTTTCATTAAGGACCAACCCTACTTTTATGCCAAAGGTGGTATCTAGGGTTTCTTTAAATCAAGCTATTCATCTGCCTGCTTTCTTCCCCAATCCTGAGAATAAGGGGGAAAGACTGTTACATACCTTGGACATTCACAGACAACTTCGATACTACCTGGACAGAACCAAGACCAGTAGGAAGTCTGAACAACTTCTTGTAGCTTACGCCCCTGCAGTCCAAGGAAAAGCGATTTCAAAACAGACTATTTCAAAATGGATTGGACATTGCATCAGATTCTGTTATTCCTTTCATGGAAAGACTGTTCCAGCCAATGTCAGACCACATTCCACCAGAGCTACAGCCACCTCTACAGCATTCTTAAGAGGGGTGCCTACTAAGGACATTCTAGAAGCTGCTACATGGAGCTCCGTGCATACATTCTCCAAACACTACAATCTCCCTCTATACTCCAGATCCAGAGCAGGCTTTGCTTCGGCGGTCCTTCAGGGTTTGATTGCCACACCATCCTTTTCCTAGAGCATTCCTCCTCCCCCAGCTAAGCTGTGGTATTCTACCCATATGTTATGACTGCAGTTGCATTCTTGAAGGACATAGTACAGTTTTGTACCTACCATAAATGTAGATGTCCGATAGATATGCAACTGCAGTCAATTCCTCCCTCCATACCCCTCTATGCCTAGGGTCCACTCCTATCCCTGTTTCTCTTAGCTGGGGATATCTGTTATGGTGTATCTGTTTATTGCTCATTTATTTGTCTGGAATCCTGTTTTTGTCTTCCTATTTGATTACAGCCTTCCTTGGAGGGCACCTGGCATCTGGGGCAAGAAACACTGAAGAAAATGGCGTCGTCTGATGCTTATGTACTCCAGCCGCTCTGACATCGGAGAGAAATGCAACATCAGCCGACGTCGGACCCAGACTTTGGAATCCGGCCGACCGAGGGCTGCCTGAGGCAGGACAACCCATATGTTATGACTGCAGTTGCATATCTATCGGACATCTACATTTATGGTAGGTACAAAACTGTACTTTTTCAAACCTACAACCATCTCTGCCAAGCCTTATGCTAAACTCAAAGCCCCCTTGAAAGTTAGAAAACCGTGGCCACCTCCCCCCCCACAGGCCCCTATGCCTAAAAAGCAGATGCTTAAGATGGCTGAGGATTTAATTACCCTTATCACGGGATCCCAACCCTCACCTGACAAAAGGCCTAGACTGGAGGAAGATTATCCTTCCTCTGACCAAGCATCCATTTCCTCAGGCAACTCTGATGACCAGGATTACTCCTTCCTTCCTTATGAAGACTCAGATGCTGAAGAGTCCATTCCCTCTGTTCCCCCCCCCCCCTGAAGACTACTCCTTTGGGGAAACTTTACACACCATGAGGGAACACTTCCACTGGGAAGGCCAAGATTACTCTGACTCCAAGAAAAGACTAGTTTCTTCTTCTACCACAGCATAGACCCCTGGCAATTCCTCCAGTTTTAGACATTTTGGATAATGTTTTCTCTGAATCCAGTTTAAACCCAGATTCCATATCTCCAGCACCAGCTAAACCAGACAGATACTACCGAGTTCCTGATACTCATAAGTTTCTATACAAAAGCCCTACTGCAGACTCCGAGACCATTTCTCAGGGTCCCAAAGGGGTTAAGGCCTCTACTGCTAAGAATCCACTTCCTTCTGAAAGAGATTCCAGAGCATTAGAAAGATGGGGAAAGAAAGTGTATACATCTGCCACTTTGGCCATGAGGGCCTTAAACTGCCAATTCCACATGCTAAAATACCAACAGTATTTGATTACACAGTTAAAGCAGAAACTGATCCCTCAGACAGATCAACTTGATTTTAAAGAGATGCAGGATTTGTTGCATGCAGCAGAACAGGTGGGAAAGCATACCTTACAGTGTGGTTTTGATTAATTAGAAGCCTCATGTAGAGCAGCTGTCACAGGGTCTGTAATACGTAGGCATGCTTGGCTTAAAGAACAAGCCTTACCAGAACATGTCAAAGCAAAGTTATTGGATGCTCCATTGCAGAAAGATGTGTTATTTGGTGTCAAAGCAGAGGAAGTTTTAAAGAAAATGGAAGAAAAGGCAAAATCTATGCAAACAGTTAAAGATTTTTTACAGGTACAACCTCCTTGTTTCAGCAGAAACTGGCCATCAAAAAACTGGTCCTTTCCTGCATCAGACAGACCCCAAAGAGGTAGGTACAGGCGCCCAAGGGGCAGAGGCCAGCCACAAGGTTCTTTCAGGCCTAGACAGTGGCATACAACTACTCAGAGGTGGAGACAAAAGATCTCAACCCTTCAGGAAGCAAGCACAATGTCTTCCCTCTTCGCCTGCCAAGCAAAATTGCCCTGGCAGCACCTTTGGGAGGAAAACTGTCTCTATTTCCACAAAATTGGCGCATCATTACAAAGGACAAATGGATTCTAGACATTATTACCCGAGGCTACAGATTTCATTTCCACACTTTACCACGGATGAGAGGCATGCCAAATCTGCCTCCAAACCAATGGGCAGAGGCTCAAACACAAATCTCAGCTCTCGTGGATATGAAAGCAATTCAAAAGGTACCTACAAAGGAGCAAGGTCAAGGTTTTTACTCAAGACTGTTTCTAGTCCCAAGAAAGGACAAAGCCTGGAGACCCATCTTAGACCTCTCAATTCTAAACACATAACTGGAATTACCCAAATTCAAAATGCTCACTCTACAGCAGCTCCTTCCCATGCTGGGCAAGGAGTCTTGGCTGGTAACGTTGGACCTCAAAGAGGCATACCTGCATGTCCCTATCAGACAAGATTGCAGAAGATTCCTCAGATTTTTGGCAGGTACAACGCATTATCAATTCTCTGCATTGCCCTTTGGCTTATCTACTGCGCCCAGAGTATTTACGAAATGCCTGGCATCAGTAATTGCATATTGCAGACGAGGAATACAAATTTATCCATATCTGGACGACTGCCTGATCCAAGCGGACAGCAAGGACACTCTATTACAGCTGCTCAGTTGCCTAAGGTACACAGTAAACAAAAAGAAGTCAAAACTAATACCCTCGCAACAGATAATATTCCTGGGTGCCAGCTTAAATACAATGGCCCAGATGGCTTACCTCATGCCAGACAAACAAAAACAATTGACTCAATACTTCAAAAAGATAGCAACTTTTAGCCAGCTCACTGCAAGGAAAATCCTGCAGGCATTGGGGTTCATGGCATCATGCATTCCACTACTCCCATATGCAAAGCTGCATATTAGAAAATTACAGTGGTACCTGAAAAGTGTATGGTCTCAACACAGGCACAGCCTCGAAACAAATATACCTATCATTCCCTGCCTTCAAAGAGAGTTCCTATGGTGGGCTCAAGCATGTCAAATAAACAAGGGTCTTCCTTTCGTCTTACCTCCAGCAAACCAAACCATGACAACGGATTTTTCAGAGTACGCCTGGGGAGCACACATGGCAGGACAGTGCATACAGGGCAAATGGTCTTCAAAATAAATGCATCTTCACATCAACCAAAAGGAGATGCTAGCTGTGCAAAATGAACTGACAGCCTTCAAGGATCTCTTGCATCCAGGACAACTTCTAATAAGGACAGACAGCACCATAGTTATGTGGTACATAAACAAACAGGGAGGAACACACTCCTACCCTTTATGCAGACAGGCTATGACCTTATGGAACACAGCATTGACCTACCAAGTACAACTACAAGCAAAATTCCTGCCAGGAAAGGAAAACATGTTGGCAGACGAATGAAGCAGAAATATGGCAGACCCTCACGAGTGGAGACTACACCCACAAGTATTTTCAATGGTAACTCAGATGGGGATGTCCAGACATAGATCTATTTGCCTCCCCCAACAATTGCCAGTTACAAAAA
Source organism: Protopterus annectens (assembly GCF_019279795.1). Lineage (NCBI taxonomy): Eukaryota > Metazoa > Chordata > Ceratodontiformes > Protopteridae > Protopterus > Protopterus annectens. The sequence continues at coordinate 1,483,214,705 of NC_056743.1, read as the reverse complement.
TTCTGCACAAGGACTTATCACTCCCTAGCCTGGAAAGTGGATGCTCTATCATTCAGTTGGACAACACTGTGACAGTCTGTGCCTTCCCTCCACTACCTCTATTGACCAACGTATTATTGAAGGTCAGATCAGAGAGACCACAAATGATCCTCATTGCCCTGGACTGGCCACGCCAGCACTGGTACTCATTACTAAGGAACTTGACTCACAGCCCTCCATGGATCTTGCCTCAAATCCCAGTACTGTTGACTCAGAAAAACTCTCAAACCCGTCACAGCCAGCTCAGAACTTTAAATTTAGCTGCATGGAGAATTCCTTAACTTATCAATCAACACTTCTCTCAAAGGACGTCTTGAATGTCATTTTGGAGGCCAGGAGGCCCAGCACCAGGAAAACTTACTCAGACAAATGGAAAAGATTTTGTGCATGGTACCAGGCTAAAGGTCAAAATCCCTGGATACCAAACATTCCTCACATACTGCAATACCTAACTGAGATGCTACACAAAGGCCTTTCCTTCTCCTCCATTAAGATCCATGCTTCAGCCATTTCAGCTCAATATAATACGGATCCTCCAATTTTCTCACACCCTTTACTTAGGCAGTTTCTCAGAGGGGCTAAGAATATAAGACCCCCCAGAAAACCATCAACTCCAACTTGGGACCTGAACTTCATTTTAGAAAAGTTAACACTGCCTCCTTTCGAACCAGCCTTCTCAGCAGAACTACAATGCTTGTCTTGGAAAACAGCCTTGTTACTGGCTATTACCTCAGCACACAGGGTCTCAGAACTGCAGGCACTTATGGCAGTGGAACCTTTCATCATCTTCCATCAGGACAGAGTCTCTTTACGAACTAACCCTACCTTCATGCCCAAGGTAGTATCCAGTGTGGCTTTGAATCAGACCATTAATTTACCTACCTTTTTATCCTAACCAACAGAATAAAGGAGAAAGGCTCCTTCACTCTTTGGACATTCACAGACAGCTACATTACTATTTAGATAAGACAAAGACCTTCAGAAAAACTGACCAACTCTTTGTATCATATGCTGCAGGTTCACAAGGAAAGGCTATTTCAAAACAGACCATCTCCAAATGGATAGCACATTGTATCCGCTTTTGCTACTCGCACCATGGGAAGGCAGTGCCTGCTAATGTTAGATCCCATTCTACCAGGGCTACTGCAACCTCAGCAGCCTTTCTCAGAGGGGTTCCAACCAAAGACATTCTGGAGGCAGCTACTTGGAGTTCAGTGCACACCTTTACCAAGCACTACCACCTTCCATTATACTCAAAAACCAGAGCTGGTTTTGCCACTGCAGTTCTGCAGGGCATCCTAGCATCACCTAACCCAGTTTAGTACCAGCCACCCTTCCATAGCTTTGGGATTCTACCCAAGTGTGATGACTGCAGCAGTATAGCACGATAAACATAGTACAGTTTTGTACCTACCATAGATGTAGATGTTCGAGTGGTTATACTGCTGCAGTTCAGGTTACCCTCCCTCCATCTCCTCTACATACCAGGGTGTTAGTTGCAACTCCATGTACATCAATCAGTTGGATGCATGTCTGTATGGTGTATTTGCTAACAGCTAGTACTATTGTTTATCTACTAAGGTATTGTTGCATAGCTATTGTATTGCCTTCCTAGTTGGGGGCACCTGACATCTGGGGCAAGAAAAACTGAAGAAAATGGCGTCGGCTGTCTCTTTTATACCCCTGTCACACTGACGTCAGGGAAGAGGCGACAACCGACGCTGGACCAGGACTTTGGGATTCGGCCGACTGCGGGACCGCCTGACGACAGGATAACCCAAGTGTGATGACTGCAGCAGTATAACCACTCGAACATCTACATTTATGGTAGGTACAAAACTGTACTTTTTGCTGGATGCCCTTCTTTTAGCTTTGTGGGACATAGTGCAAAGTCCTGACTACAACCTGATGTCCTTCAAGGATGCATCTGCAGTCCTAACAAATGGGTTGTCCTGCCTCAGGCAGCCCCTCGGTCGGCCGGATTCCAAAGTCTGGGTCTGGCCTCGGCTGATGTCGCACTTCACCCGACGTCATAGCTGCTAGGGTATAAAGGCATCAGCCGACGCCATTTTCCTCAGTCTTTCTTGCCGCGCGCTGCCCGAAGCAGAAGCTGTTCGCAAGTGCCGGTCGGTCAGATCCAGAGATTTCAGCTTACCGAAGACTTCTAAAAAGCTAAGTACCCCGTTGGGGACTCTTTCTTGCCTCAGCCGATGTCAGACAAAGTAAATAATTGTTTAACTTGTGGGAAACAAATACCTCATAAGGATTTCCACTCTTACTGCCTTCCTTGCTTAGGCCCAGACCACGACGTATCAGCCTGTTTAGCCTGTGCTTCCTTCAACCGACAGACTCTTAGACGTTGGTCGGAGTTTGCTGAAGAGTTTTTTGACTCCACTTTTGCATATAAAATGCCGTCGGAGACTCCGACTACACATTTAGCTAAAAAACGCAAAGAAAAGGACCGACATCGCGCCCATGGTTTCGCTGAAACCACGGTTAGGCCTACCGCGAGTGTCTCAGTTTCGGCTGAAACCGAGACCTCGGTTCTCCCTTCGGCCGAAAGCATGCCTCCGATTACCGAGGCCACACAGGCCATGGCTCAGTCGGCTACAGAAATTCCTGCTGAAGCAGGCACACAAGAGTTGTCTGACACTATTCCGTTGGACATCTCTACTCCTGCACGTGGGGCAGCTAGACCCCCTGCTTCTATGTCTATCAAGGCCTTTTCCAGGGCTAAAGCAGCCAAACTTTCCAAGGCCTTACCTTCAAAAGCTCCCTCTCACAGGCCTACCTCTAGTTCCCAGATTCTCAGCCTTGCTGAGGACCTTATTTCTTTGATCAGGGGATCCCATCCACACCCAGATAGGGCCTCACAACCCCCTCCTGATAAGAGGCCTAGGACTGATCCCCCTGAACCTCTGTCTTCTGACTACTCCTCGGATGGTTCAGATGTATCGGACCATCAGGAAGGCCCGTACTCACCTTATGAGGATTCTGATGCAGAAGACTCCATTCCTTCTGCCTCTCCTCCAGAAGAATTTTCGTTTGGGGAAACCCTACACTCTGAGGGAACACTTCCAATGGCAGGGTCAGGATTTTTCTGATTCTAGGAAAAGGCTAAGGACTTTTTTACACTTACCACAGCATAGGCCTTTAGCCATTCCACCTGTACTTTCAGTTGTTGATGATGCATACAATGATGCCAGTACTGCCCTGATTCTTCCCCCGCCCCTGCAAAGCCTGACAGATACTACAGGGTCCCGGATTCTCATTACCACTTGTATAAAGCTCATGCTGCAGACCCAGAAACCATTTCTCAGGGCCCTAAAGGTGTTGCAGCTGCCTCTGCCAAAAACCCACTACCATCTGAAAGAGAATCTAGAGCATTAGAGATGGGGTAAAAAGGTTTATACATCAGCTACTCTTTCTGCCAGGGCTTTAAACTGTCAATTTCACATGATTCAGTACCAGGAATTTTTGTTAGATCAACTGAATAAAAAGCTGGCCTCTCCTGAACCTTTAGACCGTAAGTCCCTTCAGGATTTGGTACACAATTCTCAGCAGGTCAGTAATCATTTCTTAAAATGTGGCTATGATGCACTGGAGGCTTCATTTAGATCAGCTATGACTGGAGCAGTGATTCGAAGGCATGCCTGGTTAAAAGAACAATCCTTACCAGACCATGTTAAGTCTAAGCTCCTGGATGCCCCTATGGAGAAGCGAAGTTTGTTTGGCTCCCCTGCACAGGAGGTTCTAAAGAAAGTGGAAGAGAAAGCAAAATCTGTCCAAACAGTCAAGGATTTTTTGCAGGTCCAACCTCCAAGGTTTAGCAGAAATTGGCCTTCAAAGAATTGGTCCTTTCCAGACACCTCCAGACCACAGAGAGGCAGAAATAGACGCCCAAGAGGCAGAGGTCAATCTAGGGGTGCCTACAGGGGTCGTCAGTGGCAACCTGCCAACCAAAGAAGTGCCGCCACAGATGCGACTGCAACCACTTCTACAGGACAAACACAATGACTTGGCTCTGATTCCGCCTACCAGGGAACAACTGGAAGCACCCTTGGGCGGAAAGCTAGCCTTATTCTCAAGAAACTGGCATTGTATTACACGAGACAAATGGACTTTACAAACAATAGACAAGGGCTACAGGTTTCACTTCCACACTCTACCAAAAAAGGGAGGAATGCCAAACCTTCCACCAAGTCAAACATCAGAGGCTCTAAAACAAATCAGCAGTTTACTAAGGATGAGAGCAATAGAAAAGGTACCATCTATGGAACAAGGCCAAGGATTTTACTCCAGACTATTCCTTGTACCAAGAAAAGAAAATCAATGGAGGCCTATTCTCGATTTGTCTGCACTGAACACATACCTCATTGTTCCAAAATTCAAAATGCTGACCCTACAGCAACTTCTTCCCATGTTGGGCAAGAAGTCTTGGCTGGTGACTCTAGATCTCAAGGAGGCATACCTGCACATCCCTATACGACCAGATTGCAGAAGACACCTCAGATTTCTTGCAGGATCAGAGCATTATCAATTCTCAGCATTGCCCTTTGGCTTATCTACTGCCCAGAGTATTCATGAAATGCCTGGCATCAGTTATTGCTCATTGCAGGCTTCAGGGAATTCAAATCTACCCATACCTGGACGACTGCCTAATACAAGCGGACAACAAGACAAAATTAATAAAGGATTTGGCCAATGTCATACAACTGCTGCAAGCCTTGGGATACACAGTCAACATACAAAAATCAAGACTAGTGCCATCCCAAAGGATAACATTTTTGGGTGCAGAACTGGACACAATAACTCGGATGGCTTTTCTCACAGAGGAAAAACAAAAGCAACTACCAGTCTATTTAATGGCCTTAACAAGACAAACTCAGCTTACTGCAAGGAAAGTCCTGCAGGCCCTGGGTTACATGGCATCCTGCATAATATTGATCCCACATGCCAGGCTGCATATGAGAAAGTTACAATGGTACCTAAAGAATGTATGGTCTCAACACAGACACAGTCTAGAAGCCCAGATACCAATCATTCCATGCCTGAAAAAAGAATTCCTGTGGTGGGCCCAGGCCTGTCAGATAAACAGAGGACTGCCTTTCCACAAACCACATCCAAGACAAACCATCACCACGGACGCCTCAGACCTAGGCTGGGGGGCACACATGGAAGACAAGTGCATCCAAGGCCTATGGTCACAAGACCAGCTGAATCTACACATAAATCTAAAGGAGATGCTGGCAGTGAAACATGCAGTCGAGGCATTCAGACCATTCATCCAGCAAGGACACCTGCTGATAAGGACGGACAATACCACAGTCATGTGGTACATCAACAAACAGGGAGGCACACATTCATACCCTTTATGCCGGACGGCAATGGACCTGTGGAACTTGGCCCTGAATCTCAACATCCAACTGCAGGCCAGATTTATACCAGGAAAAGAGAATTCACTAGCAGACAGCTTAAGCAGGACTACCACGGATGCTCACAAATGGATGCTGCATCCGGATATTTTCAAAACCATAACAAAGAAATGGGGAAGGCCACAGATAGACCTGTTTGCCTCCCCACACAACCACCAACTGCAGAAATTTTGCTCAAGAGTATACCACCCACTTGCCTGGAGGGTGGACTCCTATTCTTTCAGCTGGAAGGACCTGACAGTATATGCCTTTCCACCTCTTCCTTTGATGTACAAAGTTCTACTGAAGTTCAGAGAGGAACAGCCAAAGGTAATTCTGATAGCTCCAGACTGGCCAAGGCAACATTGGTACCCGCTACTGAGAAGCATGTCTCGGACGCATTCATGGCATCTACCTCTATGTCCTTTACTTCTAACGCAGAACAATTACAAGACCCTGCATCCAAACTTAAAAACACTACAGCTAACTGCTTGGAAAATTGCATAAAACAAAACCAACTTGATTTATCTCAGAGGGTCAAGGACATTATCCTGGAGGCTCGCAGACCTTCCACAAGGAAAACATATTCAGCCAAATGGAAAAGATTCCTCATTTTGAGTGCAAAAAAGGGGGAAAATGTCACACTAGCAAACCTAGCACACATCCTGGAATACTTAGCAGAACTGTTCCACAATGGCCTGTCCTATTCTTCCATTAAGATACATGCATCAGCAATTTCAGCAGAGTACAACATGGATCCTCCGATCTTCTCTCATCCTCTCCTCAGACAATTTTTGAGAGGGATTAAAAATGTAAAGCCTCCAAGAAAACCACCTTTACCTGCATGGGATCTCAATTTTGTGCTAGAAAAGTTAACACTTCCCCGTTTTGAACCAGCAGCAACAGCAGACTTACAGTTCTTATCTTGGAAAACTGCTTTCCTGCTAGCAATCACTTCAACAAGAAGGGTATCTGAGTTACAGGCATTAATGGCAGTGCAGCCTTTCCTTATCTTCCATCAGGATAGAGTGTCTCTAAGAACCAATCCTACTTTTATGCCAAAGGTGGTATCCAGGGTATCCTTGAACCAAGCCATACATTTACCTACATTCTTCCCCAACCCACAGAACAGGGGGGAAAAACTACTACACACCTTGGATGTACACAGACAACTGCACTACTATCTAGACAGAACCAAGAACAGCAGAAAAACTGACCAGCTTCTGGTAGCATATGCAACAGGAGTGCAAGGAAAAGCAATTTCAAAACAGGCAATTTCAAAATGGATAGGAAATTGCATTCGATTCTGCTACTCATTTCATGGAAAGACAACTCCTGAAAATATCAGGCCTCACTCCACAAGAGCTACAGCCACCACTACAGCTTTCCTACGAGGAGTGGCTACCAAAGACATTCTAGAAGCTGCTACTTGGAGCTCCGTGCATACATTTGCCAAGCATTACAATCTTCCTTTATACTCCAGATCCCGAGCAGGTTTTGCAACTGCTGTTTTACAAGGGATCTTAACTACACCATCATTATCTTAGTGCCTCCTCCCCCAGATTAGCTATGGTATTCTACCCATTTGTTAGGACTGCAGATGCATCCTTGAAGGACATAGTACAGTTTTGTACCTACCATAAATGTAGATGTCCGATAGGTATGCATCTGCAGTCAGGATTACCCACCCTCCTTCCCCTCTGTGGTATTCCTAGGGTACTTACCCCTCTTTTAGCTAGCTGGGGGAATCTATTATGGTGTATTTGTTTGTATGTATATATGTATATATATATTTTGTTTGCTACCGTTTGGAATTTTCAACATTTATCCAAATTTAGCCTTCCTAGAGGGCACCTGGCATCTGGGGCAAGAAACACTAAGGAAAATGGCGTCGGCTGATGCCTTTATACCCTAGCAGCTATGATGGGTGAAGTGCGACATCAGCCGAGGCCAGACCCAGACTTTGGAATCCGGCCGACCGAGGGGCTGTCTGAGGCAGGACAACCCATTTGTTAGGACTGCAGATGCATACCTATCGGACATCTACATTTATGGTAGGTACAAAACTGTACTTTGTCAGGAGAAGCATGCAAATGCTCTCCCATGTTCATATTGGATGTAGTTTCCTCACAGCACCACTGCATGCTCACCTCATGATGCACACCTAAGAAGTCCAAGGGGAGACAGGTCCAGTTGAAAAGCCCAGTGCATGAATCTGAGTGGACTTTGGTTTGACCTCATCTTTTTCACTGAAGTATGATGGCCTGCCTACACCATGGCTTAGATTACGGGCTTCCCCAGAGGGGGACATTTCCAGTGCAGGTCAAACAGAGGGCTCTTGTAGTTGTGGGGACCATTGAGGGCAGAAAATATGGGAGAGCTGTCTATAGAGTCCTTAAGTCAACAATAACGGTGAAAAATTCTTCTTGATGCTGAATAACAACCTGCAGGCTGTATTGATTCTTTTTAACAGCCACATTTTATTTGTATTATTTTAATACTGAATATATATATATATATATATATATATATATATATATATATATATATATATATATATATATACACACACACACACACACACACACACGTGATACACGTATTAGTCATTCAGTAAACCTGCCAGTTAGACATCAGCAGAAGAATTCAGAATGAATAATAAACCAATATCTTTGTTTTATACAATTTTGCCTTAAACAATGATTTCAGTCTTCAGCAAACTATACATCTTCATACAGCAATGTACTCTCACACTCTGCACTTTGGGCTTTGACAGATCTTATGTATTGTTCTTTTAAGTAGTAATTGCATATTTACAAACAGCAATTTTTGTAGAAATAAGACAATAAAAAACAAAACGCAGATTCATTGACCTTTTTCTCATTTAACTTTATTTGCCTGGTAATAATCAAATATAATTCACTTAACTTTTCCACAGATACCTCAAGTACATCTATAAGATTAAAATTAATACTTCAGGTCTCATCAGTGCACTTTCCTCAATGCTCATTTGCTCGCTGCCTTATCAGAACTGTGGAACTAAACATTTGTTTTTCCTTTTTTGTGTATTTGTTTTTTTATCCGCATTGTTATATTGACCTTTATAAAGTTGCTGTTAAAAAAAAAAAAAAAATCTCCTTTCTTGTGTGTATACCAGGGGTTCCCAAAGTGCGGTGCCCTGGGGAGCCACAGCTTCTTCACAGGGGCGCCGCAAACTTATTGCCTTCATTTAGGATTTTTTCTTTTGTTTTTTTTTTTTTTAATTTTTGCGCTGTTTGAGCTGACGTCATCACGTGCGCGATGGCATCAGCTCCTTCAGGGCTACCAGCCTGTCGGAATTGAGCAAGGAGGTCATGGATTTCCGGCTGGGCATGGCTGGTCAAATGCGAGCGGGAACAGCAACGAACAGATTGTGTTTGTGGAACAAGAATCGGACAGAATGAAGACTCCATGTAAGTAAGGAAACTTTCTGAGGTGTGTGTGTGTGTGTGTGTGTGTGTGTGTGTGTGTGTGTGTGTGTGTGTGTGTGTGTGTGTGTGTGTATACACATGGGTCTGCATACAATATGTATATTTAGTGTCTTGTGTTTTTCTAGCAAAATAGGATGCTGTCGTGATTGTGGTTCAGCAGACATGCACAGCTTTTTTTTCTTTTCTTTTTTTTTTTTTTTTACATTCAGTAATGAAGAAAATTGATACTCTAACTCTTACAGACAGTTTCTAGTTCTTGCAAATCAAAGGTGGATAGATGGATATTGATGATTTAATCACAGTCTAAATGAGGCAGGAATGATCTTGATTTGAAGTTTGCTAGAATATTGACCAGAGCATTTCAAAAACAAGTGCTTTCCTTAGCACACCAACTGCCAGGCTTCAAGTTAATAAATGTCTAACAAACCAATTGGATTTCAATCAAACTGACACCCATTATATCCCCCTACTCCAATAATTAGCTTTAGAATGCCAACTGCTTTCGTTTTTTGTAATTCCTCACTTCTTTTTCCCTTAGAATGGTATATGCCTGTCTTCTGTTTAGAAAAATAGTGATGGTCTCTACTCCTGTGATATAAAAAGAATAGGAAGGGGTTGAGTATGTGTGGGAGTGTGACCATGTATGTGCATGAGCACCCATGCATATGCATATTTGTGTGCACATGTATGCTTTCACGTTTGTGCAGGTGTACATGTGATAATTACCAGTGAATACTGCTTGATTACATGAACTAGGAGAGAAGCACTTATGCTTATCTATGTATATTTATTGTTTCCTTCCTTTGAACTTTGATCGTTACTTCAAAGATCACTTCTGATTTAAGAAGTGGTGATCTCTTATTGTACAATAATAGGAATGTTTAATTTAAACAGTAAAGCAGAATACAAAAGAGTAAACAAGTACTTTGATATTTTACATTGGTCATCAGGGCCTAAACAGAACTCTGTGATTACTACTTGTATCCTGAACAAAAACCTTTGAAGGCTGTGGAAGCCGAGGTACCAGAATAAACCTGATTGCATCCAGCTCCTGTTTCTCTTTGTGGTGGTTTTTGTAATTATTGGCTTTGGTTTTCTATTACGTTTATCTGAGGAGTTCAGGTTTTGTTTTTTCTAATTATGGCAAATCCAGCCTGCAATGAAGAAGTTTTTCGTTTTGCCAATTTGTGTAAGGAAAGGGATGACAAATTGGCTTTGTTCGATCCATGGGCTGTTCCTGTGAGTGGAGACCGTGATAAGAGGTTTGATGAACTGAAGAAATTAAGGTTTAAAGAAACCTCTTTATTTTATGATACTCGACTACTAGAAAAGTATGTCAGTTTGTCTATCACACCCAGAGGACTTCGGGTGGACAAACTACCTGCATTTAAATTTACAGAGGAGGAGAATGAATTTTTCGAAGAGTGGAAGGCTGCCTCACTGCAATGTACTTTAAGCTGGCTGAAAATACTTATCCGGAGAAACCGAAAGAGCTTGGGGGCAATCCAACTCCAGATCGCAGAGGTGGAGGAGAGTTTGTTCACAGAATTTTCGAACGAAGTCTTTTGTGCTGTTATGAAAGGTATAAACACAGAAACTGCTAAATTTGAAACTGAAGTAGTTTCAAGAAAGAAAAATAAACTGAACAGGGACATCAATGATTTCAGAAAGGATACTGTTTATCTGTGGAAACGCAAACGCAAAAATGGTATGTCCCAAACCGGAAGAGTGGTGGGAGCTTCTAGATCTGCTAGAGACTCGTCTGTCTCATCTTCTGACACAGGTACAAGTAGGAAAAGCATGTCGTTCGAAAGAGTGGACAATATTGAGGACACCAGCGGTCAGCCGGAGGCGGAAGAGCAAGTGAATTGGAATTTTCGTCAGGGTAGTAAACGAAAATCAAGAAACAAGGGTCGCAACAGAAGATACTGAAAGGGGATGTGTTTCGACTGTGTTCAGACAGACTTTCAGGTTGGGACATTTTGAATTTTCAAATGCTTTACATAACGCTACACAAAAGCATATTGTCAATTTGAGTGATTTTTTGGTCACTACTGACATGGAGCAGGTGTTGCTTAAGGGATGTAAGTTTGTCCCTACCAAAATACCAGCTCTTTCTGACATACTAATTGATATTAAGCGTTTTTGTAGGAAATTGTATTTAAAAGCATTTTTTGAAAATAAGTGTCATACCATTAATACATTAAGCAGTTTGAACAATGTTGAAACTACTTCTGATAATAGTATTGTTTCTGATGATTTTTCATGTTCTTCTGATTCTTTGCTTAACCTTTCTGTATATGATTATGACCTAAATAGTTCTGCAATTTTGGACAGGAGCATAGATGGGTCTGAGTTAGATTTATGTGCAGCTGATTCTGGGCGTTTTATGACAGGGTATGGTAAACTTGAGGTTCCTAGTTTACCAGCCCATAGATGTTCTTCGTGTTTCACTGTTGCAGTCATAACTGTAGGGTGCTCCTGCCAGCAGGCAGCCCGAGGTCGGCCAGAATCCCAAAGTCTGGGTCCGGCGTCTGCTGTACAAGCTAGTACCCTGACGTCAGTACGCTCTGGTACATAGCCCTTAGCCGACGCCATCTTCCCCCAGTCTTTCTTGCCGTGTGGTGGAAAGCAGCGCGCAAGTCGTTGGTTGGCGATTTTCGAACAGCGTATTTTGCTGTTGTCGGTCCGAAGTTCTTACTTCTCTTCTCAAAGCTAAGTATCCCGTTGGGGAATCTTTTTCTTGTTCCTCCGATGTCAGAAAAAGTTAATAATTGTATAACGTGTGGGAAACAAATGCCTCATAAAGATTTCCACTCTTACTGTCTTCCTTGCTTAGGCCCTGACCACGACGTTTCTTGTTGTCGGTTCTGTGCCAGGTTCAACTCTTGTACTAAAGCGCAGGTACGATTGGGCTCTAAATTATTTTGGCAGACGCTTCAATTATAGAATGTCGTCGGACACTACCGGAATTCAAAAGAAGCGCAAAGACAAAGACAGGCCTCCAAGGTCCAAACAGGACTCATTGCAGCTGGAGCCAGCGTCTGGTTCGGCTGTCGTCAGTGAGGCGCTTTTGCAGCCCCTGTCATCCGCCACTTCTGAACCGATGGCCGATACGGACTCCCATGGGGAGCCATCAAGGCCTACTATTTTAACTGCTGCAGGACCTTCGGACGTCGCTCCCTCAGATGGGTCCGGAACCGCTGTGCAGGTACCGGCTTCTGAGGGGGTTTTCAGGCCTACTCACATCACTATTTCAAAGGCAAAGACAAAGACTCCTGTTAAGTCTAAAGTTCCTGCTCAAGCTGCTTCTGAATCTACTCCCAGGACACAGAAGCAATTATTAAAGATGGCTGAAGATTTGCTTACAATGATTAGGGGTTCTCACCCCCCTCCTGAGAAAAGGCCTCGACAGGATGTTCCTCTAGATTCCTCTGACCAGGCTTCTGTATCTTCTGTCTCTTCCTCAGATCAGGACTATTCTTTTCCTCCTCATGAGGATTCGGATGCTGAGGACTCCTTACCCTCGGCCTCTCCGCCTGAAGATTTCTCTTTTGGGGAAACCTTGCATGAGATGAGGGAACATTTTCATTGGGAAGGTCAGGAGTATTCTGCTTCCAAGAAGAGGCTTAGGGAATTTCTTCTTCTTCCTCAACATAGGCCTTTAGCTATCCCTCCTGTTTTGGACATTGTAGATGATGCTTTTTCTGAGGCTAATTTGAATCCTGATTCCATGCCTCCTGCTCCTTCTAAGCCTGATAGATTTTATAGGGTTCCTGACTCTCATTTATTTTTATTTAAGAACCCTTCTGCGGATCCTGAAACTATTTCTCAGGGCTCTAAGGCTGCTAAGGTTGCTTCTAAAAATCCTATTCCCTCTGAGAAGGATTCTCGTGCTTTAGACAGGTGGGGAAAAAAGGTATATACTTCTGCTACCCTGTCTGTAAGGGCTTTAAATTGCCAGTTTCATATGTTTAAGTATCAGCAATTTCTTTTGTCTGTTTTAAAGCAAAAGCTTGCTTCCCTTCCTGCATGTGCAGAGGATAAGGAACTTCAGGATGTTTTGCATGCTACTGAACAAGTGAACAAACATAGTTTACATTGTGGTTTTGATGCTTTGGATGCTTCTTGCAGGGCTGCAGCCTCTGGTACTGTTATCAGGAGACATGCCTGGCTCCATGAACAAAGTTTACCTGAACAGGTTAAGGCTAAGTTGTTAGATGCCCCTGTTCAGCATGATGTTCTTTTTGGATCTAAGGCTGAGGAAGTTATTAAAAAGATGGAAGAAAAGGCAAAATCTAGCAGACTGTAAAAGATTTCTTGCAAGTTCAGCCTCCTAGATTTTCCAGGAATTGGCCCTCTAAAAATTGGTCCTTTCCCACGTCTGACAGGCCTCAAAGGGGAAGATATAGACGCTCCAGAGGTCGTGGCCAAGGTCAGGCCTCTTACAGATCTAGACAATGGACTGCTTCTTCACCTAGAAGGGGAGAAGACAGATCCCAATCTCAAAGAAAGCAAACTCAATGACTCTCTAGGTTGGGCTGCAGGACCCCTTCACCTGGATGCCCCTCTCAGAGGAAAACTGTCTCTCTTCTACAGAAATTGGACTCATATTACCCAGGACAGATGGGTATTGGACATGATTTTAAAAGGTTACAAATTCCACTTTCATACTTTGCCAAGGGCTTACGGTTGGCCAGATCTGCCAAAACACCAATGGTCAGAGGCCTTAAATCAAGTGGATGCTCTTCTGGCCATGAGAGCCATAGAGCCTGTTCCTCTCTCAGAGATGGGAAAAGGTTTTTATTCAAGACTGTTTCTGGTTCCAAGAAAACAAAACTCATGGAGACCTATTCTGGACCTTTCTGTGTTAAACACCTTTTTGGAAATTCCAAAATTCAAGATGCTTTCTCTGCAGCAACTAATTCCAATGCTATCTCAGGATGCCTGGATGGTGACATTGGACTTAAAGGAAGCCTACTTACACATTCCCATCAGGCAGGAACGCAGGAAATTCCTCAGGTTCAAGGCAGGTTCGAGGCACTTTCAATTCTCTGTACTGCCCTTTGGTTTATCTACTGCGCCCAGAGTCTTTACCAAGTGCCTGGCACCAGTATTGCAGACTTCAGGGGATCCAGATTTACCCCTATTTGGACGACTGCCTTATTCAGGCAGACAGCAAAGATCTTCTACTTCAACATCTGGACTTTGTTCAACGTCTTCTCCTCCTACTGGGATTCTCAGTGAACACAAAAAAGTCACATATGATCCCTTCACAACAAATGGTATTCTTGGGAGCCCTCTTAAATACAACCTTACAAAGGGCCTTCCTCACCCCAGAAAAACAAACACAGCTGGCTTCTATTTTCAACACCTTGGAAACTCTATCTCAGCTCACTGCAAGGAAATTCCTGCAGACTCTGGGCTACATGGCTTCCTGCATTCTGTTGATTCCAAATGCAAGGCTTCATATGAGAAAGCTTCAATGGTATCTGAAAAGTGTATGGTCACAGCATTACCACGATCAGGATATTCTGATTCCTCTGATCCCCTGTCTCCAGAGGGAGTTCCTCTGGTGGTCCAGGGCATGTGCTTTAAACTTAGGAAAGCCTTTTCGTCTACCTCAACCTACTCAAATCCTGACCACGGACGCCTCGGATTATGCTTGGGGAGCTCACTTTCTAGACAATTGCCAGCAGGGAACCTGAACAAAGGACCATCTTCACTGGCACATCAATCTGAAGGAAATGTTGGCAGTTCAAAATGCTCTTCTAGCCTTCAAGAACCTTTTGCAACCAGGGCCTCTGCTAATTCGCACAGACAACACCACGGTCATGTGGTACATCAACAAGCAGGGGGGTTCTCATTCGTACCCTCTTTGCAGACTAGCTATGGCTTTATGGGACACAGCTCTAAATCTGAATCTACATCTCCAGGATCAATTCATTCCAGGAGAACAGAATCTCTTAGCAGACAGCCTGAGCAGAAACATTTCAGATCCTCACGAATGGATGCTAGACACCAACTTATTCAACAGGATTACTGCAGTTTGGGGATGTCCCCAGATAGATCTGTTTGCATCCCATCTCAATCATCAGCTGCCTCGCTTTTGCACCAGGTCCTTCCACAAAACAGCTTGGAAAGTGGATGCCCTGTCCTTCAGCTGGAGAAGCCTTTCGGGATATGCCTTCCCTCCTCTTCCTCTACTACCTCTGGTATTACTGAAGATAAAACAGGACAAGCCCAAGTTCCTCATCCTGATTGCTCCAAATTGGCCTCGACAGTTTTGGTATCCCACTTTAAAGTACCTGTTCTTGGAGCCTCCTTGGATTCTCCCACTGAACCCTTCTCTTCTGTCCCAGCATCAGGGTCGGTTACTACATCCCAACCTCAAGACCCTTTTCCTGGCAGCTTGGCTCTTCAAAGGAATTTGATTTCTTCTAGCCTTCCTAAACAAGTTTTGGATGTTCTTCTAGAAGCTAGACGGCCTAGCACTAGGAAATCCTATGCCTCTAAATGGAAGAGGTTTTGTATTTGGATGCAGGACCGAGGCACGGACCCTCTGGTACCTGATCTCTCTTCTATTTTGCTTTACCTTTCGGATCTTTTGTCTAAAGGACTTTCCTTTTCTTCCATTAAGATTCATGCTTCTGCTATTTCTGCTCATTTCAATTCTGATCCTCCTGTTTTTTCTCATCCTTTGGTGAGACAATTCTTGAGGGGCCAAGAATTTAAGACCTCCCAGGACCCCTCCTGTTCCTGCTTGGGATCTTAATTATGTTTTAGAAAAACTTACTTTGCCTCCTTTTGAGCCTGCTGCATCTTCAGATATTAAGTTTTTATCTTGGAAGACAGTTCTTTTGTTAGCATTGACTTCTGCCAGAAGGGTCTCAGAGTTGCAAGCTCTCATGGCTGTGGAACTGTACCTTATTTTCCACCAGGACAAGAGTATCCTTGAGGACTAATCCTACTTTCATGCCTAAGGTGATTTCAAAAGTGGCTTTAAATCAGACAATTCACCTTCCTACTTTCTTTCCTAATCCTCAAAATAAAGGGGAAAGGATTTTGCATTCATTGGATGTGCACAGACAGTTACGATTTTACCTGGACAAGACTAAGGAGTTCAGAAAATCTAATCAATTGTTTGTTTCTTTTGCCTCCAGTTCTCTTGGAAAAGCTATTTCAAAACAAACTATTTCCAAATGGATTGCTTATGGAATCAGATTTTGTTACACTCATCATGGGAAACAGTTTCCAGGTACTGTGAGAAGTCATTCTACTAGAGCAGCTGCCACTTCTACAGCTTTTCTCAGAGAAGTTCCTACCAAGGATATCTTGGAAGCTGCCACTTGGAGTTCTGTGCATACTTTTTCCAAGCACTACAATCTCCCTCTGTATTCTAAGACCAGGGCAGGCTTTGCCTCTGCTGTTTTGCAGGGTCTTCTTGCTGCCCCTTCTTCTGTCTAAGCCTCCTCCCCTTTTCACTGCTTTGGGATTCCACCCTACAGTTATGACTGCAACAGTGAAACACGAAGAACATAGTACAGTTATGTACACCTACCATAAATGTAGATGTTCGAGTGTCTTCACTGTTGCAGTCGGGGTTTCCCTCCCTCCTATCCCCTCTTTTTCTCTTATTTGTGGTGTATTTGTGTTTCCTTGTTGGATTCATTTATGATTTATTGGGACATCTGACATCTAGGGCAAGAAAGGCTGGAGAAGATGGTGTCGGCTGAGGGCTATGTACCAGAGCATACTGACGTCAGGGTACTAGCTTGTACAGCCGACGCCAGACCCAGACTTTGGGATTCTGGCCGACCTTGGGCTGCCTGCCGGCAGGAGCACCCTACAGTTATGACTGCAACAGTGAAGACACTCTAACATCTACATTTATGGTAGGTGTACACAACTGTACTTTCCTTTTTTCCACCTAAAATTTCTGTCACTTTGAAAGCTTTTGAGAGTGTATTACTTGGTAAAGAAGAAACTGAATATGGAATGTTCTTGAAAAAATATTTTGTATTTAATCTTACCAAAAATGAGTGGAGAGCTTTAAAAGCCATGCAGGCTGTTTGTGATAAGTATGCTTTCTGTCAGGCAGACAAAGGAGGGAACTGGGTGATTATGGATAGGTCACATTATTTAAAAATGGTGTTTGATTTATTATCGAATGAACAAGTTTATGTTGAGCTATCGAGAAACTCTGTTTCAGAATTTAACAGAGCCCTTTTAGAATTGCTGGAGAGGGGCGAAAGACTAGGTTTTCTAACTAATAAAGATGTAAAAAGACTTCATATTGTTAGTCCAAAAGATCCTGGTTTTTATGCCCAACCCAAGATGCACAAAAATCTCTGTGATCCTCCTGGTCGCCCTATTGTATCCTGTTGTGGTGGTTTTCTTGAACACATTGGCATACTGTTGGATAGTCTTCTTAAAAAAGAATTGGTTAATGTTTCTTCACATATCAGGAACACAAATGATTTTTGTATTAAGGTTAAGAACATGCAATGGGACAACACTTTTTATTGGGCCACTGTTGACGTAAAGGCCCTATATACCAGTATTAGGACTAAATTTGGTTTGGAGGCTATTTATAATATTTTGGGGGAGGGCCCACGTACTTCATTTATCATTTCATTGTTAGAATTTGCATTGACTCACAATTATTTTTGTTGTGAAGACAAGATATTTTTGCAAAAAGAAGGCACTGCAATGGGTGCTAATTTTGCCCCTACTTATGCAATATTATTTGTCTTTTTTTGAAACTACTTTTCTTTATAGGTTGGAATTTTTTCAGAAAAATGTTGTACTTTATTATAGATATATTGATGACTTGATTTTTGTATGTACTGGTAATATTATGGAATTTGATGGATTTATTGCCAGTTTAAATAATAATAGATTTGGTCTTGAATTTACACATGTAGTGAATAAAAGTACCATTCAATTCTTAGACATTCTATTATATGTGGATTCTAATAAAAAAGTGCAACATAGACCATATAGAAAAGTTACTGCAACTAATAATTTTCTACACGCCACCAGTGCTCACCCAATACATCTGATTGAAGCACTTCCTTATGGTGAGTTTAAACGTACCTTTGAGCATACCTCCGAGACTAATTTGTTGGATTTTGAATTCAGGATGGTTAGAAAAAGGCTTTTGGAAAGAGGTTATTCTGAAGCCTCTATTAAGAATAGCAGTGATAGATTGCTTAGTCCTATTTCATTCATAAGGAATATGCATAAAACCTATGATTATAATAAGGTTAATAAGTTCCTCTTGAATGATGAGAACATAATTTTTTTAGTTAAGTATTCACTATTTTCACCCATTTTGAAAGATATAGTAGATTTTCTTTGGCCGATTGTTTGTCAGAATGACGAAATAGATCATTTATTTCCTAACAGAGTATGTTTTTCATATGGTAGGTATGCAAATTTAAAAGAAATGTTAAAGTTCAAATCAAAAGCTAGGATTCATATGCTTGAGAGTTCATCTGCAAAAGGTATGTTTAAGTGTGGAAAATGTAGAATTTGTTCTAAAGTTAAGAATTTGACAGGTAGTTGTATAAATGGCATAAAATATCAAGCTTTGGACACATTTAATTGTAAATCTTGTGGGGTGGTTTATATTGTTGGTTGTGGGTGCGCTCCACCTAAATATTATATAGGGCAAACTAAACGTCAGCTAAAGATAAGAATCATGGAACACATGGGTGACATTAGAAATGGCAGGATGGAAAATCCAGTCTCTGAGCATTTCAATAATTCACACAATGGGGTGTTGGATTCTTTGTTTTTTTGTGCTTTGGCCAGACCTGATACTTATAATACTGGGAATTTTTTACAGAAATTGTTAAAGTTGGAAAGTATGTTTATTTTAAACTTTGGTACATTAAAACCAAAAGGTTTAAATATGGAAATAAACTTGAATATCTGAGACTTTAGGTATTTGCATACATATAAAACTTAAGTTGGTGTATTATTGTATGCTAATATATCAATGTCTTTGTATAAATATATTCTTTCCTGACTGGCTCCCCGGTTAGGGGCCACGAACTCCGTCCGCTAATGATTGATGATTGAGTTTTTAGATATGCTGGCTTGCTGCCTAACGCACAACAACCTTCAGCGAAGACGCACCCCATTCCATGTCGTCATACAGTAGACACTTTAACGCTGAGAATCGAAAACGGAACGCGAGCAACTGTGAGGCTTAATAACGCTACCGCAGCACCACCTATGTATCAGTATTTTTAATGTATGGTCCCTTTTATTCTGAAGCCTTGTGACTTATGCAATTGTCTTAATTATTTAATTAAGGATGAAAAATTTGTATAAAAAGATGCATTTATTGTGTAAAGGTTATTCCTTTGAAGGCTGTGGAAGCCGAGGTACCAGAATAAACCTGATTGCATCCAGCTCCTGTTTCTCTTCGTGGTGGTTTTTGTATTTATTGGCTTTGGTTTTCTATTACTTGTATCCTGACCAATGCCAGCAATGTTTAAACTGTTACCGAGTAGCCTTAGCTAGCTTTAACCTTATGAACAGTTGCGATATTCTAGTGATCATGGGTTTAATGATATGACCTACTGCAAATGAGGGGAGAGACAGCAGTGTAAAACTCTAAAACAATGGTAGATTCATATTATATTCAAAATGGCAGCTGAAGGTACTTAGACGTGTGAATTTGACTCAAGTTAATGATTTTGATGAGTGCAGTGTGACTCTTTAAATACCTGTAATTTAAAGCAATCATGAAGTAAAGACAGGTTTGCAGAATACTGCAGTCACTAATGAAGTGTACAATTCATTACTGCCTGTGAAAAAGAGTATCTGACTGGCTTAGGAGATTAATTAGAATTTGAGAAGACAGGTTTTCTAAATTGTATGCCTAAAAGTTTAATTATGTGCAGTATGTTGGGAAATAAATGCAACAGAAAAGAAGAGTCTGGTGAAAAGTAACAACACGTGCAGTGGGATTCTGTGAGGTAGAAGCAAACAGAGAAATGTTTATTCGTTTACTCATATGTCTATTAGACTTCAGTATCTGTGCTGGCCACTACTGGGAATGTCCATTTACAAAGAAACTTCAAGGCTCCATTAACAATAAACAAGAATTACTGGTTACAGTTTGTTATTGCAAGGTTCTTAATATGCAAGTGTACATAAGAGTTCCCATTCTAGTATGCACTTTATGCGTGCCGTGCAGGGGGGGCACCTTGGAAAAACCTGGATTCAGCAAGGGAGCCGAGAATCGAAAAAGTTTGGGAACCACTGATGTATACCATCATTGCCTCTGACCAGCAGACAGCTTACAAATCATGGTCTTCAAATAACTGAATTAGTTTCAACCACAAATTAGAACAATTTTATGTTCACTACATGCAGATTAGTTGTGCTGTTAATAGCACAGCCCAGCTCTAAGCAACATATTTGTACTGTTTTGCCGGACAGAAATGACCCCTATCAAAACTAGACTTATACTACAGCCAATCCTGACTCCCAATACCAAGCACACAGAAGTAACTATGACAGTACTGTTGCCTTCTGCTCAGTTGCTCCTAGCCCTTATTCACATTGCCAGGGTATTGATGTCTGTGGATCATGTCAACCTTTGTTTTCATGGAATCCCATAAAGGATCTCACTGATGTTCTTCATCTCACATTGCTGCAGTCCTTACACTTGGGTAGTCCGCTGTCCTCGGTCGGCCCGAATATCAAAGTATAAGGCTGACGTCGGTCAAGGCGCATTTGACTGACATCAGGACGTCAGGGTACAAATGCGCATGACCGACGTCATATCCTTAGTCTTTTTTGCCGCATGGTCCGATGCAGAAGCAGTGTTGCAAGTGCCGGTTGGCGTTCTGAAATTTTTCGATTCCGGAGTTTCAGACCGAGTCAAAGTTGGCTAAGTACCCGTTGGGGAATATTTTGGTTTTTCTTGCCTCAGTGGTTAAGCGGATGTCAGAAACAGTGAATAACTGCATTTCTTGTGGGAAACAGATACCGCATAGAGATTATCATACTTTGTGTATTCCTTGTTTAGGGCCTGAGCACGACGTTGTTGGGTGTCGCTCTTGTGCTAGATTCAATAAGCGCACTATAAAGAGGAGATTAGATTGTGCCAGGTTAGTCTTGAAGCGGTGCAATTATAAAATGCCGTCGGATGCTCAAGAAGCGCTTCTCGAAGGACAAAGCAGTTAAGCCTAGGCTAGAAGAACCGTCCGTGCGGACGCCGGTTCTTTAGAGGTGTCGGTGGAGCCGGTGGTTCCACCGGAGGTTTCTTTGGGATCCCAGGGAGAGACCTTGTTGTTGCAGGATGTGGCCTCTCAGGAGGCAGGTCAGGGTGATGGGGCTTCTCAGATTACTTTACTCCCCTCCCTGCCTAGGGTGGTTAGGCCTTCTCCTTCTGTTTCCAAGGCTTCTCCTAGAGGCAGGCCAGGTTTAGCTTCAGCTGGTGTCACCCCTAGTTCTTCTGGAACTGTGCCCAAGAAGCATATGCTTAAAATGGCAGAAGATTTGATTTCTTTGATTAGGGTTCTTTGCCCCTCCTGATAAGAGACCTAGGGTGGAGCCTGAGCTAGGGAGTTTTGAGCAGGCCGGATGTTTCAGAGTCTTCGGCTGAAGACTTACAGGAGTACTCTCCTTATTCTGATTCTGATGTGGATGATTCTACTCCTTCTGCTTCTCCTCCTGAGGATTTTTCTTTTCAGAAACTCTTCATTCCATGAGGGAGCATTTTAAGTGGGAAGGTCAGGACTTCTCTGATTCCAGGAAAAGGCTTAGGGAATTTTTGTTTTACCCCAGCATAGGCCTTTGGCTATACCTCCTGTTTTGGATGTAGTGGAAGATGTTTTACAGAAGCTTCTCTTAATCCTGATTCTTTGCCTCCTGCTCCTGTTAAACCGGATAGGTATTACAGGGTGCCTGAAGTTCATAAGTATCTTTTAAGGGTCCTAGGGCAGACCCAGAAACTGTTAGCCAGGGGCCTAAAGGTGTTAAGGCTTCTGTTGTCAAGAATCCGGTTCCTGCAGATAAAGAAGCCAGGGCCTTGGATAGATGGGGAAAGAAAGTTTATACTTCTTCCACTCTGGCTATGAGGGCTTTGAATTGCCAGTTTCACATGTTAAAATACCAAAACTATCTCCTTTCACAGTTGAAGTCTAAGGTTGATGCTCTGGCGGAAGGTATTGATTGTAAAGAGTTACAAGATTTGGTACATGTTTCTGAACAGGTGGGTAAGCATTCTTTGCAATGTGGTTTTGATGCTGTACAGGCCTCGTCTAGGGTGGCTGCCACTGGGTCAGTTCTTCGCAGGCACGCCTGGCTGAGGGATCAAAATTTATCTGACCATGTTAAAACAAGGATTTTAGATGCTCCTTTGCAATCTGATGTGTTGTTTGGTTCTCCTGTTGAGGCAGTTTTAAAGAAAATGGAAGACAAGGCTAAGTCTATGCAGACTGTTAAAGATTTTTTGCAGGTTCAGCCTCCAAAGTTTAGTAGAAATTGGCCTGCTAAAGGGTGGACGTATCCTTCTTATGATTCCCAGTCTAGGGGTAGATCTAGACGTGGTAGGGGCAGAGCTCAGGGCTCTTTCAGGCCTAGAACAGGGAGTTCTCCTGCACAGTCTTCTGGTGAGGGCAGGGGTCAGTCCTTTCGTAAACAGACCCAATGACCTACCTTTTCAGCTGCCAGAGCCTTCTCGTCTGGCAGCACCTTTGGGAGGAAGGTTGGCACTTTTCAAAAGAAAATTGGAGTTTACCCAAGACAAATGGGTATTGGATATCATACACCAAGGTTACAGGTTTTATTTCCATACCTTGCCTCCTTTCAGAGGCATGCCAGACGTTCCTCCTCAACAAAGAATAGAGGCTCACAAGCAAATTTCTCTGTTACTTCAACTGGGGGCCATACAGCCGGTCCCTATGCCAGAAGTGGGCCTAGGATTTTATTCTCGCCTGTTCCTAGTACCAAAGAAGGGGAACACGTGGAGACCAATTTTGGATTTATCTATCCTCAACACTTATCTGGACATTCCCAAGTTCAAAATGTTGACGTTACAACAGCTTTTACCTCTGCTGGGCAAAGATCATTGGATGGTAACTTTGGATCTCAAGGAGGCTTACCTTCATGTTCCTATCAGACTAAGTTGCAGGAAGTATCTTCGTTTTCGAGCTGGGACTTCTCACTATCAGTTCTGTGCATTGCCCTTTGGCTTATCTACTGCCTAGAGTGTTCACGAAAGTTCTGGCTCCAGTGATAGCTTTCTTCAGGCTAAAAGGAATACAGATCTATCCTTATTTGGACGACTGCCTGATTCTGGCTCAAGGAAGGGAAGAGCTTCTTCTTCATTTGGAATATGTGATAGCAGTGCTAAGATGCCTGGGGTATTCTGTGAACGAAATAAAGTCCAGTCTAGTACCCTCTCAGGACATGTGCTTTCTGGGTGTAAGACTGAATACAGCATCCCAGATGGCGGTGTTAACCCCGGACAAACAAAAGAATCTTTCCCTTTACTTCCATCAACTATCTCATCAGTCCGGGCTGACTGCAAGGACAGTCCTTCAAGCCTTAGGGTTCATGGCATCTTGTATTCTGGTGCTTCCCAATGCCAAACTGCATATGAGGAAGCTGCAATGGTATCTCAAAAATGTATGGACACAGCACTGCCAGGATCTGGACACTGTCATTCAAATAATACCTTGCATTCAAAAGGAATTTTTGTGGTGGGCTCAGGAATGTCACCTAAACAAGGGACTCTCTGTGACCCGCCAGAGGCGAGTCAGATTTTAACGACAGATGCCTCAGACAAAGCTTGTGGAGCTCATCTAAATGGAAAGTGGATACAAGACAAGTGGCCTGCCAGACTACAACATCTACATATCAATCTGAAGGAGATGTTAGCAGTCCAGTTTGCATTAATAGCTTTCAAGGATTTACTTCTTCCAGGGCAGGTGTTGATTCTAACAGACAACACAACTGTCATGTGGTACATCAACAAGCAAGGGGAACACATTCTTATCCTCTATGCAGGCAAGCAATGATTTTGTGGGAGACTGCTCTCAGTTTACAGCTCAATCTTCAGGCAAGGTTTCTGCCAGGAGCACAGAACTCCTTAGCAGATGTGTTGAGCAGACAATTATGGATGCCCACGCGTGGCAATTGGACCCTCATGTATTTCACAAATTGACAGTGTCATGGGGAACTCCAGACATAGATCTGTTCGCTTCTCCACTAAACCATCAGCTGCCAAAGTTTTGCACAAAAAGGTTTCATCCCACAGCTTGGAAAGTGGATGCTCTTTCTTTCAATTGGAGCAATCTTCATGTGTATGCCTTTCCACCTCTGCCTCTCCTCTCAAAGGTACTTCTAAAGGTCAGACAGGACAAGCCAAGGATGATTTTAATAGCTCCAGATTGGCCTCGACAGCACTGGTACCCATTACTGAGAAGTCTGGTACGGAAGCCTCCATGGCCTTTACCTTCGATTCCACACCTGTTGTCACAGGAGGACAGCCATCTGCTGAATGTCAAACTTCACTCTCTTCACCTAACAGCCTGGCATATTCTGTTTTGAACCATAGAGGGTCTCAACTTCCACAACAAGTTTTGAATGTGATTTTGGAAGCTAGAAGGCCTAGTACAAGGAAAGTGTACGCAGATAAATGAAAGATATTTTTATTTTGGAGTGCAGCAAAGGATTTTGATGTTTCTGAGCCTAATTTAAGTGTGGCTCTTCAATATCTTACTGAGTTACTGGACAAAGGTTTGTCCTTCTCTTCTATTAAAGTTCATGCTGCAGCAATTTCAGCTCACTATGAATGTGACCCTCCATTGTTTTCTCATCCTTTGTTCAAGCAATTTCTTAGAGGGGCAAAGAATATAAGACCCCACGTGAGCTCCTACTCCTGCTTGGGATCTCAATTTTGTGTTTGAGAAACTCACTCTACAACCTTTTGAGCCTGCAGCTACTTCTGAGTTGAAATATTTATCATGGAAGACTGCCTTTTTGTTGGCCATTACCTCTGCAAGAAGGGTTTCTGAATTACAGGCCCTTATGGCAGTTGAGCCTTTCTTGATTTTCCATAAGGATAGAGTATCTTTACGTACTAATCCTTCCTTTATGCCTAAGGTGGTTTCTAGTGTGGCTTTAAACCAAACTATTCATTTGCCTACTTTTATGCAAATCCCCAAAATAAAGGGGAAATGATTTTGCACACTTTAGATGTACACAGGCAGTTGCGATATTATTTGGACAGAACTAAAGGGTTCAGGCAGTCTCAGCAGTTGTTTGTTTCTTTTGCTTTGAGTTCTCAGGGCAAGCCTGTGTCAAAACAAACTATTTCTAAGTGGATTGGGTTTTGCATTGCTTTCTGTTATTCCCATCATGGCACGGAGATTCCAGCTGGGATTAGGCCTCATTCCACTAGGGCTACTGCCACTTGACAGCCTTTTTGAGGGGTGGCAACCAAGGATATTTTGGAGGCAGCTACTTGGAGTTCAGTGCATACTTTCTCTAGGCATTATCACCTACCACTTTACTCTAAATCCAGGGCTGGTTTTGCCACTGCTGTTTTGCAGGGCATTTTGGCAGCTCCTGCTTCCTTGTAGTTTGGCCATCCTCCTTACCTCTGCTTTGGGATTCTACCCAAGTGTAAGGACTGCAGCAATGTGAGATGAAGAACATAGTACAGTTTTGTACCTACCATAAATGTAGATGTTCAAGATCCACATTGCTGCAGTCCAATTTACCTCCCTCCTTCCCTCTGTAGTTAGAGGTGGTTGTGTGGGTTGGGTTGTAAATATTGTGTATATTGTATATATTGTACATATAATTAGTGCAAGGGTGGTTGGTTGTTTGTTTGCTGTCTTTTGGTTTTGACCTTTATTTTTAGGGTCTTCTGACATCTGGGGCAAGAAAAGACTGAGGATATGACGTCGGTCATGCGCATTTGTACCCTGACGTCCTGATGTCAGTCAAATGCGCCTTGACCGACGTCAGCCTTATACTTTGATATTCGGGCCGACCGAGGACAGTGGACTACCCAAGTGTAAGGACTGCAGCAATGTGGATCTTCGAACATCTACATTTATGGTAGGTACAAAACTGTACTTTTCTTGCCCACTGAAATGCCCTGATATCCAATTTAAAATTATTATCATAACTAACCCATTGAGTGTAATTTATTGGACAAATTGAAAAATTACCTTCACTTCACCTTATAGGTTAGCACTTACTAGACCTCCCTGTAGAAGACCCCGTTTAACTTGTTTCTTAGTAGAAACTGTGAACATTGGCATGTCTGTCATAGCTGTTTCTTGATCTTCTGCAATATTACACGTTAAAACATTGGCACTGTTGACATCCAAGAAAATTTTGAGTGGCACAGCAGATAGTGTTGTTGCCTCATAGCAAGAGGTTTCCTTGTTCGATTCTCAGCTGCTGTACCATCTGTATGGAGTCTGCATGTCCTCTCTGTGTTTGCATGGGTTTCCCCTGGGTTCTTTGATTTCCTCCCACATTCCAAAGACATGCAGTAGGTGGATTGGACACACTCAGTTGGCTATAGGTGTGAGCATGTAATGTAAGAGAAGCTCTTCAGCAGGTCTAGCCAATTAGCAGTGTAAACCTTGGCTGTAGATGATTGTCACTGTTGGAAGTGACACCCCAACCCCATGTGCAAAAATGGGAAAAGGGGGTTGATGTGTGGATGAATGGACTAAATAGATTTTTAGCTTTTCATTCTAAACCAACAGAGACCCTGACATCACTTTGATATTTTTCCTAATGAAGCTGCCACATGGACCAGGTCCATTAGCATAAATTCAATATTTATATAGCAAACAACTCCCACAGCTCCCATATATACTCTCTGGATGGGGGGGCTGTATATATCTTGCAGTATCCTGCCAGAATTTTGTTTGGGGGGGGGGGGCTGTTAATATATCAAACTTAAGAAACTTACATTATCAGTTGCCACTCAGCTATGCCAGCAGACCCTTGTCTTAAGTTTCTGTTATATTTTATGACAAATGTATTTCAACTAGAGTCTGAATCAGTTATTGCAAACACTTATCCTTTTCCTTAGTTTGCGTAAATAACCCAGTTACTTTTTCAATACTGGACCATGAGTACATGTTAATACAGATAAACAGATCATTGTGCGATTGAGTTAATGTAAAATCTTAAGCCTGTATTCAGTAAAAGATATGGCAGCATTTTCATTAATTATGTAGTTTAAAACTATTTTGCTGCCTAGTTAAACAGAATACCAAACAATATCTGTAAGCAAGTAAAATGAAGTATTACTCTTACTTACCAGATGTCTTAAAGTAGGGCTTGCTAAGCAGTCAAGACAGTGCTGTTATTACTTCTTTGTGATTTTTCCCCCCAAACATGTTAGCAAAGTTTATTTAATACAGCTTTCACTCCAACACCCCCTTCTTGAGTATCACAGAATAGTGCCTGTCAAAGAATCAAGACAGTGTTGCTGTAGTTCTGCATTTTGCTTCTCTGTAAGGTGTGCAAAATATAAAGTATTTCTCTTACTTATATTTTGCTGTAACTTGTCACTATGGGGTATTGAAGAGTATTGCTTGCCAAAGAATCAAAGCCATAGTGTTGTGTGTTGCTTTTAAGAAGTGCACCAGATGTCTGAAAACGTGTAAAAATTGTTAAATGTTCATCTTATGTGTGTGTGAGGCTGTAACGCATTTTTAATGCGACAGAATTGAGACCTTGATATTGTAGGCTACTTCCCCAACAAGAAGACAGTGTACCAGATTATATCTGAAAACATGTTAAAAAAGTGACATTTATTTTACTTATGTTTATCTATTTTCATTGTATGGTACCACTGAGTGGTGCTTTGTCAAGCATTTGAGACCATTACTAAAAATTTAAAAAACAGAATAATCCTTAAGAAAGTGATCCAGGAGTAAAGCAAAAGTAACGTAAAAAAAATCCAACCTAAGGTACAAAAACACAGCAGAATTCTTTCAAAATCTGTAAAAGTTTAATAAAACAAAATACAATGACGGTTAGCACTTTCACACAAAATGCTTCTTCAGACCATGAAAACTAAATTGAAACAACATCATTAAATAGTATGAACAATTAAGCAATTAGAGAACAAGCAACAATTAATTAATGTTGAAGACCTCTAGATTTCAGCAGAGGTTTTAAAGAAACCTTCCCATTTAAACTTGGTAATTTATCAGCTTTCCAGTGTAGCTCCCTTAACTCTGTAAAATTTCTTATGTCACCTCCACGTTGTGTTTGATGGATTACTTCTATTACTCTAAAATTAAAAATATGAATGGCACTGGTCACTAATGTATGCTTGGCTAGAGTACTTCTGATATCCCCCACCCAAGTACTATATAAATGCTCTCTTATTCTTTCATATAATGTACAATTACTTTTATCTACATAAAAACCACTACTTGCAGAGCAGGTTGCCAGGTAAACTATATTGGAAGTACGACAATCTGCTGACACTTTAAAATTATAAGTGTAGCCAGTAAGTGGATGGGTAAAGGTGTTACTAACTTCTATATACTTGCAGAAATTACATCTAAAACACTTCCTAATACCATGTGCGCAGTTAAAGCTCATACCCGAACGCACTTTGTAGCACAATTGTCTCTTCAGGGACTTTCTACTTTTATATCTAACTCTAGGTCTGTCACCAACTACAACACCAGTGGTATCATCAGTCTATAAAAAGGACCATTTACTTCTAATAACCCTGCATATCACTTCCACATCACTTCTAAAGTATAAAGAAATAGGTAGCCCGTCCAAGTCATTCTTTCGAATGTCTAAACCCTCATTAGTATTAACAGTAATATATGAGAAATACGATCTAGCTTTACTGGTTCTTTGGCTCCTGGCTAAAGTACAGGCTTTATCAGTTTCCTTGTGTCCATACCCTCTCCATCTAAAATCAGATGTTAAAAAGGTTAAATCGTGGCTAAACCTCTCATCAAGGTTATTAAGTCTAGACATGCATACGTTTTGCCCCTTTAAGATATTTTTATTAGTAAATGCAGGATGCATGCTATGTCTTTGTAAAACTGCGTTGCGTCTGCATGTCTTCCTAAAAAGACCTGTATTGAAACACCCATTGACATCCTTATCTATTAACACATCAAGGAAATCTATAGAAGAGAGGGACTGCTTACTTGTAAACTTCAAGAAAGAAGTGGTGGTATGTAAATAAGAAATAAATCCTTGTAGACTCTCCAAGGGTCACTTCCACAACAGAAATATATTGTCGACAAATCTTCTGTAAAATATAACTTGGTCCACCCATTTGTGTCCATGAAAAACATGCCTTTCTTCCCACAGAGCCAGAACCATGTTGGCATAGCTATTGGCACAGGCTGTGCCCATAGCTACGCCAACCTTTTGTAAAAATATGAAATTCTCAAATACAAATGCATTATTTTCAAGTGCAATCTCTGGAAACAAGCCCAACAAATCTATTAACTGTGAGGAAAAATCACTATGTTGTAGTAAGAAATCCTTAGTCATCTCAATGCCTGCTATATTAGGAATCAGAGTAAAAAGTGATTCCACGTCCAACTTGACTAAGAGGCAGTGGGTAGTAGGACCATTCCATGAAATAAATTCATACAAATCACACAAACTGTTTAGTATCCTTTAAAACACAATGGACTCCATTCAAAACTTGCTTAAAATATTTCTCCACAAAAATGGAGAAAGGTTCTGTAATCCACCCCTTACTAGACACTATGGGCCTAAAGGGTGGATTAGAAAAATTAATTTTGGGGAGTCCTTGGAATGAAGGTATAGTGGAGAATTGTACCGTCAAATAATCAAACAAAGTAGAAGTTAGAAGTTATTAAATGACTTTCTAAACAATCATATAGCACAACATCAATATTCCTTTTTAACAAAGCTACTTGTCCAACATCGATAGGCATATAAATACTTTTATCAGTGAGTAGAGACATAATGTCAGTCTTATAGTAACTGTAGTCCAGAACCAGAATAGCCCCCCCACCCTTTGCCTGCTGACTTAATCATGATGTTTCCCTGGAAGCTAATTCCACCTAATACGCAACTTCTCAGCGCTTCTGTGGATCACTAGTGATATCTGCATTGCTTACTGTACTTATTTCCTTGTTTCACTTGAAAGAAAGTTACTGTTTGTCGTTTTTGCATTTAGTTACTTGTAACACATTGCACTCAAGTTACCTGGCACTTACTCACTAAAGCAATTATGTAAGTCAGCACTAAAAATTAAAAGCACTACACCCTCACTCCCCACTGGCCCTTGTTTTCAATTAAGGATTTCCCAATATTATTCTAGCATGTCCAAAGGTCAGTTGTCAATCTCCTCTCCGGTCCAGCTGGTGAATCTGGGAATCTTGAGGCAATGTTATAACTGCCTCATGTACACAGACAACCCTCTCCTCCTCCCACATAACACAAATACTTGCGAGAGATGCAGCTATTTAGCCAAACTGGAGGCTGAGCTCTCTCAACTCAGGACTGGCAAGACCAGACAGGAGGAGAAGGCAACTACACACACCACAAAACCAGCCTCACATAATGCTACCACTCCACTGAATCAAACACATAAACACACAAAGACATACTCGGAGGCTCCGAGTAAAAATTTGCCTAAACAGCAGAGGCCTCCAAAGCAGACACCCAAACAACTGCTACCTCAAGACACCCCACAAGCAATACATAAACCACAAAAGCAGTGTGCAAAGCAGTCACAGCCCTTAAGGCCAAATACAACACCAAACATACTTGTCATAGGTGACTCCATAGTCAGACACACTGACGTCCCACTCACCAGGCTGAACAAGGAGAGGGTCACAGTAAGCTGCCTATCGGGCGCTAGAATCCGCCACATAACACAAGCACTCGGGTCACTCCACGGCAAGTACAAATATGACACAGTCATTGTCCATGCTGGTGTGAACGACCTGAGACGTACCTCCCTGGACTACATGAAGAGACACATAGAGGAGCTCTCTGATTATGTAGCCCAGGCAGGTATGACCCTAACCCTGAGCAGTATCCTTCCTTCACCAAGAATGATGCCACAATATAGAGACAAGATGATCAGCTTTAACAATTGGCTTAATGTCTGGTGTCATTCAAAGGGGATCCAGTGTCTGTCTGCCTGGGATGACATGCTTGACAAGCCACGCTGCTTCAAGGGCGGCTTGCACCTGTCACCCTGGGATTCCGGATATTGGCTAAGGCTCTTGCCACCCCATAGTGCCTTTTTTAGGCAAGGCTCAAATTCTAAACCTACCACCCTAGAAAACAAAAATGGGAAGAAACTGAGGGTAATGCTGCTCAATGCCAGAAGTCTAAATCTCAAAATGCACACACTCGAGGCCCTTCTCAGTATGGAGAACATCGATGTCTGTGCTGTAACTGAAACCTGGTTCAAGGCTCCTGAGAGCACCCCGGCACTATTAGGTTTTACCTCATATCATGCGTTCCGGCCCCAAAATCCGGACCACACCACAAAAGGAGGGGGTGTATCCATATTCATAAAGGATACCCACACCTCCAGGTTGGTGGCAACGCACGAAGCTTCGGGAACCAACCAGGTGCAACTAACCATAGGCAAAACTGCTCTACAAATTGTAGCATGCTACAGGCCACCCTCTCAAACTCAGGAACCCCACACAGCCTTCCTGAAGACACTGGAGGGTATAAATGTATCTCCAAACACCATCATATTGGGTGACTTCAACTACCCGAATATAGACTGGGAACATTACTCAAGCCCTAACTATCTAGCCCAAAGGTTCCTGGAGTTCATAAATTCAAATGCCATGGAACAGCTAGTCACTGTTCCCACGAGAGGAGAAAATATACTAGATCTCATTGTCACAAACATGGGGACAAAATGCTCCACACCGGAAGTATATCCCTCATTGGTGAGATCTGATCATAAACCAATCTCACTGGAAATCCACATCCCGCCCCCACCCCAAACAAAAAAGACCATAGTGAAGAACTTTTCTAAAGCAAACTTCACACTACTCAAGACTGGTGTGGTATCCTTCAAGGCCCCTGAGCCAGTGGAAACCACAACCCAAGCTGCGGAAGCCCTTACAAATGCCTTCTATGAACACCTCCAGGACTGCATGGATCAGGCAATCCCAAATAAAACCAAGACTCTTTCCACAAAGGGCAAACGTCCAGTCTGGTGGACCCCAGCCATTAACAAACTTTACAATAAGAGGAGAAAGCTATTACATGATAGAACAAAATCCATAAAAGGGAAGTCACCCTGATCATTATTAGTAAAAAAGTACGAGCACTCATAAAATCAACTAAGGCCAATTTTGAGAGAAAAATTGCCATGGATTCAAAGGACAATCATAAGGCCTTTTTCAGCTATGTTAGGAACCTGGGTGGAAACTCCCAGATATGCTCAGAATTAGTCCAAAATGATACAAAAATCACTGAACCCACAGACATTGCCAACATACTGGCAGACAGGTTCAGTGCAAACTTCACCCCCCTCCCCTAAAGGAGAGATAACTGTCCCAGCCGAGTGTAGCCTCCCGGACATCTCAAATGCGCAGGTGAAAGCTGCTCTCTCTAAAGCTAAAAACACAGCATCAATGGGACTGGATGGTGTCCCCGGCTGTGTGCTACACGAGCTAAATGAGGAATTAAACCCGCACATAAGGCAGCTGTTTAATCTCAGCCTTACCACAGGATACGTGCCCAAGGAGTGGCGTACGGCAACTGTGGTCCCACTCCACAAATGCGACGCCTCTACGGACTCTGGTAATTACCGCCCCATAAGCTTAACAAGTCCAGTCTGCAAAGCTATGGAGAGGATCATAATGGAGCTCATAAACAAAGATATAGGGGACTTGCAGACATTGGACCCGACCCAGTTTGGCTTTGTCAAGGGAAGATCATGCCTTTTGAACTTGGTCAACTTCTTCGAAACAGTCACCAAGGCCATTGATGAGGGAAAGGCAGTCCATACAGCCTACCTTGACCTTGCAAAGGCTTTCGACACAATACCCCACTCGGGTATTGTAGAAAAACTTACCAGCTTAAATGTAAACCCATATGTCACAAGATGGGTTGCAAACTGGCTTAAGGACAGAACCCACAGGGTTAGAGTTGCTGGCGCTATGTCAGACTCCAAGCCGGTCACAAGTGGTGTCCCACAGGGCTCGGTCCTTGGCCCCCTATTGTTTGGCATCTACTTCTCAGAAGTACAGGCCAACATGTGAGGACTTTGGCTGACAAAGTTTGCAGACGACTGCAAACTGGGCCATAGTGGAAAGTGCATCGGACACGGATATCCTTCAGAAGGGACTCACGGAAACGGATAGCTGGTGCCAGAGCCATGGCCTGAAGTTAAACGCCAAAAAATGTATAGTCATACCCTTCGGGAAAAACAAGGTAACCCCAAGCTACCATATAGGTGGCAATCCACTAAGCACAGAAGAGGTTATCAGGGACCTGGGGACCCAGGTTGACAGTGGCCTTTCTTTTGACACTCACATTGCTAAAGTGGTTAGAAAGACCTTCTACATTGCCCACCTGATCATGAAGGGATTCACATCCAGATCTAGTGAGGTCATTGTTCCCTGTACTCTTCACTTATCAGACCAATGATCGAGTACAATGCCCCATTCGGGATGTATCTCACCCGACATCTGCAGCAATTGGAGAGACCCCAAAAGTTCCTCACCAAAAGGATAAAGGGACTCCAAAATCTGTCATATGCTGCCAGATTGAAGAAACTCCAGCTCTATTCAGTCGCATACCGTCTGCTCAGAGGTGACATGTGCCTGACATACAAGGCCATGTCCAACCCGGAATTAATGGACATGCTCCACCTCAAAAATCCAAAT
Organism: Protopterus annectens; assembly: GCF_019279795.1. Taxonomy (NCBI): domain Eukaryota; kingdom Metazoa; phylum Chordata; order Ceratodontiformes; family Protopteridae; genus Protopterus; species Protopterus annectens. The sequence goes on along the minus strand of NC_056743.1, from coordinate 1,483,180,886 downwards.
CCACCAAAACCACTAGAGCAAGCGACTTAAACCTTAGCACGGATATAAATAGGACGTGCTGGAGGGATAGATTTATCACTCAGAGACTCCCTATGCTGTGGAATAAAATCCCGGTCCATGTGAGGCAGAGCACCTTGCTGACTCTGTTCAAGAGAAATCTAGACCTGTGGATGGGAGATCGTAGGTTTACCCCGGGAATCATCTCTGTGTCACTGCTGGACAGAGGCACAACAAACTAATGGGCACAGTATTTTTTCATATAAGGGGTGGCGTAAGCCACAAAAATTTGGGCTAGGCTTATAAATGCCTTAGGGCAGATAGCCTAGTATAAACCTGTGAACCATTGTTGCGTAAAATTCATTTTTTTCTTGCGTCAAATTATAACAATTATTATTCCTTTCAAACATTCTACCAGCAACATTAACATCATGAAACTGTCTGAACAAGTCTAATTCACATTTCTTACAAAAAATTTCCAGGACCAAATTCAAAACTGGTTAATAAGCACTCTGTTTCCGAAAAGCATACGACTGATTATTAATAGGAAAAAGTCTTTAACATGACATTCCTGGCAAATGTTCTAATGTCAAGTACATCACTAAAATTAGCTTTCTGCGTTGGTATAAAAGATAAATCAGATTCCAGCACAGAAATCTGAGGTGGAGTTAAGTACTTACTGGATAAATAACAACTATGGACTCTTCATTTGTTGCAGATATTTTCTCCTCATTGACGATGGTGGAGGATCAAGTTGCTGCCTCCTCCGTTTCCTTCCTCAACTGAGCGATCTCCCCTTGTCTTCCATTTCCATCCACTTGAAAGGGAGAGATATTGAGAAAAATTCTGTGGTGCGGGATCATGTTGTTTCTTGCTCTCTGAAACAGGATGTATCTTTCGATGTACTCCTGGTGGTTCCTCTGTAACGCCTTTAGAGGCGGAACCAAGGGAAACTGGCACTTCAGTAGGTTTAAGAGCGTCAGGGGGCATGGTGAAGGTCTCGTTTGGATTGGTGCTGCTCTGACCAACCGCAGCATTGTCGAAACTTGTCCTCTGTTGTTCATTGGCCAATAGAGTCATTCATGGCCATGCAAAGACATGACCCTTTTTAAAGTCAATGAAATCATGATTCAGTTTCCTGGTTTTCTGTGCTCATAAATGAGTTTCATAAGCATGTTGTTGAACTTAACTATGTACCTGCCATCAGTGGAAGGAGAGAAGGGCTTGAGCGATTTAATCGCTTGCTTCAAGCGGAACATAATCCCTTACTGTTACAAAAAGTACTGGGTAATGAATCAAACATAGATGCTTCATCATTCAATGTTGAATCAATGCATAGTCATTTGAAGGATTTAGAAAATGATTTGTGCAAATTGAAATGGATGCAATGGCAGCACCTGCACTTGGAGGTGTGCCTGCATTTCCTTGTTGTACCAAGGGGGCTGAGGACTTTAAAAATGCCTACCTATGGAGACACTTACTTTTGAGTAAATGGCAGCAGCTGAATATAGATTTGGGGTTTGCGTACATTCAGCTACTCATTGACTTCTTTAAACCCCATGAGATCGGACTTGTACTTGAAGTCAACAAGAAGAAAAGTAAATTACTTTGAGTATTCTAATGAGACCTGTCTAAATGCTCTTGATGAAATTATGGACAACATTGCTGCTTATGAAACTCGTTTACGAGCACACAAAACAAGGAAGCTGAATTGTGATTTCATTGACTTTAAAAGGGCTATGTCTTTGCATGGCCCCGAATGACTCAGTTGGCCAGTGAACAACTGAGGACAGGTTTCAACAATGCTGCAGTTGGTCAGAGCAGCACATATCCAAACGAGACCTTCACCACGGCCCCTGAAGCTCTTAATCCTATTGAAGTGCCTATTTCCCTTGGTTCCACTTCTGAAGGCCTTACAGAGGAGCCATGTGTAGCACATCTGAAGATGCATCCTGTTTCACAGAGCAAGAAACATGACTGCGCACCACAGAATTTTTCCTCCACATCTCTCCCTCTACCTTTCAAATGGATGGAAATAGAAGACAAGAGGATATCGCTCAGTTGAGGAAGGAAACTGAGGAGGCAGCAACTTGACCCTCCACCATCAATGATGAGGAGATATCTGCAACAAGTGAAGAGTCCGTAGTTGTTAACTTATCTAGTAAGTACTTAATTCTGCCTCAGATTTCTGTTCTGGAACGTGGTTTATCTTTTATGCCAGCATGGAAACCTAATTGATGTTCTTCGTTTTCCATTGCTGCAGTCCTTACTATTGGGTATAGTCCGCGTCCAGTCGGCCCGAATACCAGAGTATAAGGCTGACGTCGGTCAGGGACTGACGATGTGCCAGTCAGGGTACTAATGCGCATGACCGACGTCATATCCTCAGTCTTTTTTGCCGCATGGTCAGATGCAGAAGCAGTTTTGCGAGTGCAGGTTGGCGTTCTGAAATATTTCCGAAACCGGAGTTTCAGACCGAAACAGAGTTGGCTAAGTACCCGTTAGAACATTTTGGTTTTTCTTGCCACAGTATTTTACCGGATGTCAGAAAAAGTGAATAACTGTATTTCTTGTGGGAAACAGATACCTCATAGGGATTACCATACCTTGTGTATACCTTGTTTAGGGCCTGAGCACGACGTTGTTGGTTGCCGCTCTTGTGCTAGGTTTAACAAACGCACTATTAAGAGGAGGTTAGACTGTGCCAGGTTAGTGTTTGGGAAGCGTTGCAATTATAAAATGCCGTCGGATGCTCCGGCCCGCGTCAAGAAGCGCAAGGACAAAACAGTGAAGCCTAGGGTTGATGAACCAGCAGTCCCGGACGTCGGTTCTTTAGAAGGCTCAGTGGAGCCAGAGGTTTTGCCAGGAGTTTCTATGGAGTCTCAGGCAGAAACTTTACTGTTACAGGATGTGCCTTCTCAGGAGGTAGGCCAGGCTGAGGGGCTTCTCAGGTAACTGTTCTTCCCTCTCTTCCCAAGGTAGTTAGAGCCTCTCCTTCTGTTGCCAAAACTTCTTTGAGAGGTAGGCCTAGTTCAGCTTCAGTGGGGCTTCTCCTAGCATTTCGGGTTCTGTACCTAAGAAACATATGCTTAAAATGGCAGAAGATTTGATTACTATGATTAGAGGTTCTATGCCCCGCCTGATAAGAGGCCTAGGGTGGAACCGAGTTTGATAGTTTTGAACAGTGTTCAGAGGCTTCAGAGTCTTCTGCGGAAGACTTGCAGGAGTATCCTACTTATTCTGATTCTGATGTGGATGATTCCACTCCAACAGCTTCTCCTCCTGAGGATTTCTCATTTTCAGAGACTCTGCATTCCATGAGGGAGCACTTTAAATGGGAAGGCCAGGATTACTCTGATTCCAGGAAAAGGCTTAGGGAATTCTTGTTTTGCCCCAGCATAGGCCCTTAGCTATTCCTCCTGTGTTGAATGTGGTGGAAGATGTTTTGCAGAGGCTTCCTGAATCCTGACTCTTTGCCTCCTGCTCCTGTTAAGCCTGATAGGTATTATAGGGTGCCCAAGCTCATAAGTATTTGTTTAAGAGTCCTAGGGCGGACCCAGAAACTATTTCTCAAGGGCCTAAAGGTGTTAAGGCTTCTGTGGTTAAAAATCCTGTTCCCACTGATAAAGAGGCAAGGGCCTTGGATAGGTGGGGAAAGAAAGTGTATACTTCTTCCACTCTAGCCATGAGAGCGTTGAATTGTCAGTTTCACATGCTAAAATATCAGAATTATCTCCTTTCACAATTAAAATCTAAGGTGGATGCTTTGGCGGAAGGTATTGAGTGTAAAGAGTTGCTGGACTTGGTTCATGTGTCTGAGCAAGTGGGTAAGCATTCTTTGCAATGTGGTTTTGATGCTGTACAGGCCTCCTCGAGGGTGGCTGCTACTAGTTCTGTTCTTCGCAGGCATGCCTGGTTGAAGGATCAGAATTTAGCTGAGCATGTTAAGACAAGGATTTTGGATGCTCCTTTACAGTCTGATGTGTTGTTTGGATCGCCTGTGGAAGCAGTTTTAAAGAAAATGGAGGACAAAGTTAAGTCTATGCAAACTGTTAAAGATTTTTGCAGGTGCAGCCACGAAGTTTAGTAGAAATTGGCCTGCTAAGGGGTGGACATATCCTGCTTTATGATTCCCAGTCTAGGGGTAGGTCTAGGCGTGGTAGGGGCAGGCTCAAGGTTCTTTTAGGCCTAGAACAGGAGTTCACCTGCTCAGACTTCTGGTGAGGGCAGGGGTCAGTCCTTGTAAACAGACCCAATGACCTGTCTTTTCAGCTGCCAGTAGATTCTCGTCTGGCAGCTCCTTTGGGAGGAAGACTGTCTCTTTTCAAAGAAAATTGGGATTTAATTACTCAAGACAAATGGGTGTTGGATATCATTCACCACGGTTACAGATTTTATTTCCATACAATGCCCCTTTCAAAGGCATGCCAGACGTTCCTCCTCCACAAAGAAAGAGGCTCACAAGCAAGTTTCTCAGTTACTCCAGATGGGGCCATTCAGCCAGTCCCTGTATCAGAAAGGGGCCTAGGATTTTATTCTCGCCTGTTCCTAGTACCAAAGAAGGGGAACACGTGGAGACCAATTTTGGATTTATCTCTCCTCAACACTTTTCTGGACATTCCCAAGTTCAAGATGTTGACGTTACAACAGCTTTTACCTCTGCTGGGCAAAGATCACTGGATGGTAACTTTAGATCTCAAGGAAGCTTACCTTCATGTGCCTATAAGGCTAAGTTGCAGGAAGTATGAGCTGGAAATTCTCATTATCAGTTCTCTGCATTGCCCTTTGGCTTATCTACTGCGCCCAGAGTATTCACAAAGGTTCTGGCTCCAGTGATAGCTTACTTCAGGCTTCAAGGAATTCAAATCTATCCTTACTTGGACGACTGCCTGATTCTGGCTCAAGAAAAGGAAGACCTTCTACAGCATCTGGAATATGTTATAGCAGTGCTAAGATGCCTAGGGTATTCTGTGAACGAAATAAAGTCCAGTCTAGTACCCTCTCAAGACATGTGCTTTCTGGGTGTGAGACTGAATACAGCAGCCCAGATGGCCCTTTTAACCCCGGACAAACAAAAGAGTCTGTCACTTTACTTCCATCAACTATCTCATCAGTCCGTGCTGACTGCAAGGACAGTCCTTCAAGCATTAGGGTTCATGGCATCTTGTATTCTGGTGCTTCCCAATGCCAAACTGCATATGAGGAAGCTACAATGGTATCTCAAAATGTATGGACACAGCACTGCCAGGATTTGGACACTGTCATTCAAATAATACCTTGCCTTCAAAAGAATTCTTGTGGTGGGCTCAGGAATGTCACCTAAACAAGGGACTCTCTGTGACCCGGCCAGAGGCAAGTCAGATTTTAACGACAGATGCCTCGGACATTGCTTGGGAGCTCATCTAAATGGAAAGTGGATACAAGACAAGTGGCCTGCCAGACTACAGCATCTACATATCAACATGAAGGAGATGTTAGCAGTCCAATTTGCATTAATGGCTTTCAAGGAGTTACTTCTTCCAGGGCAGGTGTTGATTCTAACAGACAACACAACTGTCATGTGGTACATCAACAAGCAAGGGGAACACATTCTTATCCTCTATGCAGGCAAGCAATGATTTTATGGGAGACTGCGCTAAGCTTGCAACTAACTCTTCAGGCAAGGTTTCTGCCAGGAGCACAGAACTCCTTAGCAGATGTGTTAAGCAGACAAATCATGGATCCCCACAGTGGAAACTGGATCTTCATGTATTTCAGAAATTGACAGTGTCATGGAGAACTCCAGACATAGATCTGTTCGCTTCTCCACTAAACCACCAGCTGCCAAAGTATTGCACAAAGGGGTTTCATCACACAGCTTGGAAAGTGGATGCTCTGTCTTTCAGTTGGAAAAACCTTCATGTGTATGCCTTTCCACCTCTGCCTCTTCTTCCAAAGGTACTATTAAAGGTCAGACAAGACAGGCCAAGGATGATTTTGATAGCTCCAGATTGGCCTCGGCAACACTGGTACCCACTACTACGGAGTCTGGTAAAGAAGCCTCCATGGCCTTTACCTCTGATTCCTCATCTGTTATCTCAGAAGGACGGTCATCTGCTCAATGTCAAGCTTCACTCTCTTCATCTAACAGCCTGGCATATTCTGTGTTGAAACACAGCAGGTCTCAACTTCCTCAACAAGTTTTAAATGTGATTATGGAAGCTAGAAGACCTAGTACAAGGAGAGAGAAAAATGGAAGAGATTTTTATTTTGGAGTACAGCAAAGAATTTGGAGATTTCTGAGCCTAATTTGAGTGTGGCTCTTCAATATCTTACTGAGTTATTGGACAAAGGTTTGTCCTTCTCTTCCATTAAGATTCATGCTGCAGCAATTTCAGCTCACTATGATTGTGACCCACCTTTGTTTTCGCATCCTTTGTTCAAGCAGTTTCTTAGAGGGGCAAAGAATATAAGACCCCCGTAGAGCTCCTACTCCTGCTTGGGATCTCAATTTTGTGTTGGAAAAACTTACTCTACAACCTTTTGAGCCTGCAGCTACTGCTGAATTGAAATACTTGTCATGGAAGACTGCTTTTCTGTTGGCTATTACTTCTGCAAGAAGGGTGTCTGAGTTGCAGGCCCTTATGGCAGTAGAGCCCTTTTGATTTTCCATAAGGATAGGGTATCATTACGTACTAATCCTTCCTTTATGCCTAAGGTGGTTTCTAGTGTGGCTTTAAACCAAACTATTCATTTGCCGTTTTATGCAGACCCTCAAAATAAAGGGGAAAAGATTTTGCACACTTTAGATGTACACAGGCAATTGCGTTATTATTTAAGCAGGACTAAGGATTTTAGGCAGTCTCAGCAGTTGTTTGTTTCTTTTGCTTTGAGTTCACAGGGCAAGCCTGTGTCAAAACAAACTATTTCTAGGTGGATTGGCTTTTGCATTGCATTTTGTTATTCCCATCATGGCAAGGAGATTCCAGCTGGGATTAGGCCTCATTCCACTAGGGCTACTGCCACTTCAACAGCATTTCTAAGGGGGGTGGCAACTAAGGATATTTTGGAAGCAGCTACTTGGAGTTCAGTGCATACTTTCTCTAAGCATTATCACCTTCCTATCTACTCTAAGTCTAGGGCTGGTTTTGCCACAGCTGTTTTGCAAGGCATGTTGTCAGCTCCTACTTCTTTATGATTTGCCAGCCTCCCTTACCTCTGCTTTGGGATTCTACCCAATAGTAAGGACTGCAGCAATGGAAAACGAAGAACATAGTACAGTTTTGTACCTACCATAAATGTAGATGTTCGAGGATTCCATTGCTGCAGTCCTCCCTCCTTCCCTCTGTGTTTAGGGGTGGTTGTGTAGGTGAGTTTACATGCTTATATTTTTGTATATATTCTTGTATATATTGTACATGTTTTGGTGCAGGTATTTTGGGACTTGTCTTTTTAGGGTCTTCTGACATCTGGGGCAAGAAAAGACTGAGGATATGACGTCGGTCATGCGCATTAGTACCCTGACGTCAGTCTAATGCGCCCTGACAGCCTTATACTCTGGTATTCGGGCCGACTGGACGCGGACTATACCCAATAGTAAGGACTGCAGCAATGGAATCCTCGAACATCTACATTTATGGTAGGTACAAAACTGTACTTTGTGATGATGTACTTGACATTAGAACATTTGCCAGGAATGCCATGTTAAAGAATATTTTTCCTGTTAATAATCAGTCGTATGCTTTTTGGAAACAGAGTGCTTATCAACCAGTTTTGAATTCGGTCCTGGAGACTTTTTGTAAGAAATGTGAATTAGACTTGTTCATACAGTTTCATGATGTTAATATTGCTGGTAGAGTGTTTGAAAGGAATAGTCATTTTTATAATTTGACGCAAGAAGAAACTTTAGCGCTCAGAGTTAGGTAATGATGGTGATGTCATGCTTAAGTCAGCGGACAAAGGGGGGGCTGTTGTGATTCTGGACTACAGTTATTATAAGACTGGCATTATGTCTCTTCTCACTGATGAAATTATTTATATGCCCATTGATGTTGGACAAGTAGCTTTGCTAAAAAGGAATATTGATGTTGTGCTACAAAATTCTTTAGATAGTCATTTAATAACTTCTACTTTGATTATTTGACAGTACAATTCCCCACTATACCTTCATTCCAAGGACTCCCCAAAAGTCATAAGAATTTTTCTAATCCACCCTTAGGCCCATGTTTTCTGGTAAGGGATGGATTACAGAACCTTTCTCCATTTTTGTGGAGAAACATTTTGAGCAAACTTTGAATGGAGTCCATTGTGTTTTAAAGGATACTAAACAGTTTGTGTGATTTGTATGAATTTATTTCACGGAATGGTCCTATTACCCATTGCCTCTTAGTCACGTTGGACGTGGAATCACTTTTTACTGTGATTCCTAATATAGCAGGCATTGAGATGACTAAGGATTTCTTACAACATAGTGATTCTTTCCCACAGTTAATAGATTTGCTGGGCTTGTTTCTAGAAATTGTACTCGAAAATAATGCATTTGTATTTGAGAATGTCATATTTTTACAAAAGGTTGGTGTAGCTATTGGCCACAGCCTGTACCAATAGCTATACCAGGATGGTTCTGACTCAGTGGAAAGAAAGGCATGTTTTTCTTGGACACAAATGGATGGACCATGTTATATTTTATAGAAGATTTGTGAACGATATATTTATGTTGTGGAAGGGACCGTTTTGAGAGTCTACAAGGATTTATTTCCTATTTACATACCACCACTACTTTCTTGAAGTTTACAAGTAAGCAGTCCTTCTCTTCTATAGATTTCCTTGATGTGTTAATAGATAAGGATGTCAATAGATGTTTAAATACAGGTCTTTTTAGTTTGGTTCTTGGCTGCATATTCTCTCTATATGCACATGGGTTTACTTCAGGTACTCTGGGATCCTCTCCTATCTTAAAAATGTGGTAGGTAGACTGGTGATTCAGTTGTATGTGATAACACAAGGAAGGTGTGACAGTCTACTTCCATTGTAAACTGTCATGGGCATCAGCTGTTTATTGAGATTCTACAAGAGTTAGATGTAATTTGACAGCACTGGACAGATTGACTGATCTAGCAGAAATTAAATCACTGCCCAACAACTTTTAGTAATGTAAAACAAATGTAAAAAATCCAACCTAAGGCACAAAAACACGACAGAATTCTTTCTAAAACTGTAAAAGTTTAATGAAACAAAATACAAATGCAATTAGCACTTTCACACAAAGTGCTTCTTCAGATCTTAAAAACTAAAATGAAACATCATTAAATAGTATGAACAATTAAGACATTAGAGAACAAGCAGCAGTTAATTAATGTTGAACACCTCTACATTTCAGCACAGTAATATTCAAAGCGCTCTAGCCAAGCATACAGTAGTGACCACTGCCATTCGTGTTTTTAATTTTAGAGGAATAGAAGTAATCCATCAAACACAACATGGAGGTGATATAAGAAATTTTACAGAGTTAAGGGAGCTACATGGGATAGTCAATTTACAAGCTGATAAATTACCCGGTTTAAATGGGAAGGTTTCTTTGAAACCTATGCTGAAATGTAGAGGTCTTCAACATTAATTAATTGCTGCTTGTTCTCTAATTTCTTAATTGTTCATACTGTTTAATGATGTTTCATTTTAGTTTTTATAGTCTGAAGAAGCATTTTGTGTGAAAGAGCTAACCGTCATTGTATTTTGTTTTATTAAAACTTTTTACAGTTTTAGAAAGAATTCTGTCATGTTTGTGTGCCTTAGGTTGGCTTTTTTACGTTTTTTTACATTACTAAAAGTTGTTTGAGAGTGATTTTATTTCTGCTAGATCAGTCAGTCTGCCCAGTGCTGTCAAATACATCTAACTCCTGTAGTGTTTCAATAAACAGCTGATGCCCATGGCAGAGTTTACAATGGAAGTAGATAGTCACACCTTCCTTGTGTATCACATAGAACTGTGTCACCAGTCCACCTACCACATTTTTAGGATAGGAGAGGATACCAGAGTGCCTGAAGTAAATCCATGTGCACATGGAGAGAATATGCAGCAAAGAACCAAACCAAAGAATCTCTTACTGTGAGATGCTAGTGCTACTCGGTGCACCACTTCCACCTATACTAGCTCATAAGAGTGGTACAATTCATACAGCTTAGGTACACCGTGATTTACTGCCTGCGGTACAGTTTATACAGCCTAGAGACATGTGATCTGCCTGCAGTACAGTTAGTACAGCCAAGAGACACTAATTTACTGCTTGCAATACAGTTAGTGCAGCCTAGAGACACTGATTTACTGCCTCCAGTACAGTTTGTACAGTCTAGAGATACTATGATTTACTGCCTCCAGTACAGTTAGTACAGCTTCGTGACACTGTGATTTACTGCTTCCAGTACAGTTAATACAGCCTAGAGACATTGTGATTTACTGTCTGCAGTACAGTTAGTACAGCGTCGAGACACTGTGATTTACTGCTTCCGGTACAGTTAGTATAGCCTAGAGACACTGTGACTTGCTGCATCCAGCCGAGTTACTACAGCCTAGAGACACTGTGACTTACTGCCTCCGGTACAGTTATTACAGCCTAGAGACACTGATTTACTGCCTCCAGTACAGCCTAGAGACACTGTGACTTACTGCCTCCAGTACAGTTAGTACAGCCTAGAGACGCTGTGTTTTACTGCCTCCGGTACAGTTAGTGCAGCCTAGAGACACTGTGACTTACTGCCTCACAGTTAGTACAACCTAGAGACACTGTGATTTACTGCCACTGGTACAGTTAGTACAGCCTAAAGAAACTGTGATTTACTGCCTCTGGTACAGTTAGTGCAACCTAGAGACACTGAGATTTACAGTGTCCTGTACACTTAGTACAACCTAGAGACACTGTGACTTACTGCCTCCGATGTTCATCGTGTTTCACTGCTGTAGTCATTACACCAGGGTTATCCTGTCATCAGGCAGGCCTGCAGTCGGCCTGAGTTCCAAACTCTTGGTCCGGCGTCAGTTGCTGTCGCCTCTTCCCTGACATCAGAGCGCCAGGGGTATATAAGTAGCAGCCGATGCCATTTTCTTCAATCTTTCTTGCCGCGCGGTGCCTGAAGCAGAAGCAGTTCGCAAGTGCCGGTCGGCCGACTCCTGAGATTTCAAATTCGATTTCAGATCCAAAGTCTTCAATAAAGCTAAGTACCCCGTTGGGGAAAATTTTTCTTGCCTCAGACCGATGTTAGAAAAAGTTAATTGTATTTCTTGTGGGAAGCAAGTACCTCTTAAGGATTTTCATTCTTACTGTATTCCATGCCTAGGCTCCCACGTCCGACTCCCACGTGGAAGCGCTAGGCCTCTGGAGCCTCAAGGTGTTAGGCCTACGGAGATTAACCCTTCAGATGGGTCCGGAGCCGCTGAGCAGGCACCGGCTTCTGAGGGTGTTTTCAGGCCTACTCAACTTACCATTACTACTACAGCCAAGACTAAGCCTACACTAAAGACAAAGAAGCAAGTACAGCATTCACCTCGACAGGCTTCCATGCCTAAAAAACAGATGCTCAAGATGGCCGAAGACTTGATAACTCTGATCAGGGGTTACCATCCCCCTCCTGATAAAAGGCCTAGGCAGGATACAGACTATGATTCCACTGACCAGGTTTCTGTATATTCTGATTCCTCTTCAGACCAGGGATATACTTTACCCCCCTCTGAGGATTCTGATGCTGAAGAATCCATTCCTTCAGCCTCTCCTCCTGAGGATTACTCTTTTGGGGAAACTTTACATACCATGAGGGAGCATTTCCCTTGGGAAGGCCAGGATTACTCAGAATCCAAGAAAAGTCTCAGAGACTTTCTTTTGCTACCTCAGCACAGGCCCCTTGCTATTCCGCCAGTGTTGGACATTGTGAATGATGTGTTCTCTGAATCTAGTTTAAACCCTGATTCTTTACCCCCAGCTCCAGTCAAGCCAGATAGATACTACAGAGTCCCTGACTCTCTCAAATTTCTTTATAAAAACCCTGTTGCAGACCCAGAAACTATTTCCCAGGATCCCAAAGGGGTTAAGGCTTACACGGCTAAGAATCCAGTTCCCTCGGATAGGGACTCTAGAGCATTAGACAGATGGGGAAAGAAAGTTTACACCTCTGCAACTTTAGCAGTGAGAGATCTGAATTGTCAATTTCACATGTTTAAGTATCAACAATATCTACTGTCTTTATTAAAACAGAAAATGAGTATAAATGCAGAACAACCTGACTATAAGGAAATGCAGGATTTATTGCATGCAGCTGAACAAGTGGGAAAGCATACTTTGCAATGTGGTTTTGATTAATTAGAAGCTTCTTGTAGAGCAGCAGTTACAGGATCTGTGATTCGAAGGCATGCTTGGTTAAAAGAACAAAATTTACCAGATTATGTTAAGGCAAAATTATTGAATGCTCCTTTGCAGCAAGATAATTTATTTGGTATTAAGGCAGAAGAGGTATTAAAGAAAATGGAGGATAAGGCAAAATCTGTGCAGACAGTAAAAGATTTCTTACAGGTACAGCCACCACGATTTAGCAGAAATTGGCCTACTAAGAATTGGTCCTTTCCAGTTTCAGACAGGCCACAAAGAGGCAGATACCAGACGCCCAAGAGGCAGATCTCAGCCACAAGGTTCTTAAGACCACGACAGTGGGGTGCTTCAACCCCAAAACAAGGTGAGGATAAGTCACAACCTTACAGGAAACGGTCACAATGACTTCCCCCTTCCAATAACAAACTCTTTCCTTTTGGCAGCTCCTTTAGGGGGGAAGCTAGCACTTTTTTTCTCAAAACTGGCAAGCAATCACCCAAGACAAATGGGTACTGAATATTGTGTCTCAAGGTTACAGGTTCCACTTTCACACTTTTCCAAGGCTAAAAGGAATGCCAGACCTGCCACAAAATCAATGGGCAGAGGCACAAAAACAACACCTCTCATGGACATGAGAGCTATTCAAAAAGTACCACAGCAGGAAAAAGGACAAGGATTTTACTCAAGACTCTTCCTGGTTCCCAGAAAGGACAAATCCTGGAGGCCCATTCTGGACCTTTCCACTCTAAATACTTACCTGGATGTTCCAAAATTCAAAATGCTGACACTACAACACCTCCTTCCCATGTTTGGCATGAAAGCTTGGCTTGTTACTTTGGACCTCAAAGAGGCATACCTGCATGTCCCTATCAGACAAAATTGCAGAAGATACCTCAGAGTCATAGCTGGTTCAATGCACTACCAATTCTCTGCACTGCCCTTTGGCTTATCTGCTGCAACCAGGGTCTTTACCAAGTGCCTGGCACCAGTAATTGCATTTTGCAGACAAAAAGGAATTCAGATATATCCATATCTGGACAACAGCCTGATTCAAGCAGAGAGCAAGGACATTCTTCTACAGCATCTGGCGTTCATAAAAAGATTGTTAAGTTGCCTGGGGTACACAGTAAACGAAAAGAAATCAAAACTAGTGCCCTCACAAGAGATAATATTCCTGGGTGCCAGCTTAAATACAATGGCCCAGATGGCTTATCTCACGCCAGAGAAACAAGGACAACTGACTCAGTATTTTCAATTGATGGCAACAAAGTCCCAACTCCCTGCAAAAAAATTCTGCAGGCCTTTGGATTCATGGCATCCTGCATTCTACTAATTCCATATGCAAGACTGCATGTGAGGAAATTACAGTGGTACCTAAAAAGTGTTTGGTCTCAACATTCTCACAGCTTGGAGACAGTAATACCTCTAATTCCCTGCCTACAACAGGAGTTTCGATGGTGGGCACAGGCATGTCACCTCAACAAGGGTCAGCCTTTCACTTTTCCCACAGCCAGGCAGACTATAACAGAAGCCTCGGATTACGCCTGGGGAGCACACATGGCAGGAAAATGTATTCAGGGCAAATGGACCACAGAACAAATGCCTCTTAACATCAATCAAAAAGAGATGTTGGCTGTACAAAATGCCCCAACAGCTTTCAAGGACCTTCTGTATCCAGGCCAATTACTATTAAGGACAGACAACACCACAGTGATGTGGTACATAAATAATCCTGGTTGCATGGCAGATTCTTTAGCCAAACAGACAACTTCTGTCTCTAAAGCTGTTATGGATGTTATTTTGGAGGCCAGGAGGCCTAACACCAGGAAATCTTATTCAGAAAAGAGGAAGAGATTCTGTGCCTGGAACCAGGCTCAAAACCTTGATCCTCTGGTCCCTAACATTCCTCAGATACTACAATACTTGACTGAGATGCTGGACAAAGGATTATCCTTCTCATCCATTAAAATTCACGCTTCTGCCATCTCGGCTCATTACAACACAGATCCTCCTATTTTTTCTCATCCTTTACTAAAGCAGTACCTCCGAGGGGCTAAAAACATAAGACCGCCCCGGAGAGCACCAAAACCAACTTGGGACCTCAATTTCGTTTTGGAAAAGCTCACTTTGCCTCCTTTGGAACCAGCCAATTCAGCAGAGTTAAAATATATATCATGGAAAACTGCTCTGCTTCTGGCAATAACCTCAGCACGAAGAGTCTCAGAACTACAGGCGCTAATGGCAGTAGAGCCTTTTATCATTTTCCACCAAGGCAAGGTTTCTTTAAGAACAAACCCTTCCTTTATGCCTAAGGTGCTTTCCAGTGTGGCTCTTAACCAATCTGTTTACTTGCCAACATTTTATCCGAATCCCCAAAATAAAGGGGAGAGACTTCTACATTCCTTGGACATACACAGGCAATTGCGTTTCTACTTGGACAAAACAAAGGCTTTCAGAAAATCTGAACAATTGTTTGTATCATATACTGCAGGATCACAGGGAAAAGCAATTTCAAAGCAGACCATTTGAAAGTGGATAGGACACTGTATCCGGCTCTGCTACTAATATTAGACCACATTCCACCAGGGCAACTGCCACTTCCACTGCCTTCCTTAGAGGAGTACCTACCAAAGATATCTTGGAAGCTGCAACTTGGAGTTCAGTGCACACCTTTACCAAGCATTACCATTTGCCTCTTTATTCTAAATCCAGAGCTGGCTTTGCCACTGCAGTGTTGCAGGGCCTCATAGCCACACCAAATCCTCTATAGAGCCAACCACCCAAACTCAACTTTGGGATTCTACTCAAGTGTAATGACTGCAGCAGTGAAACACGATGAACATAGTACAGTTTTGTACCTACCATAAATGTAGATGTTAGAGTGTCTTCACTGCTGCAGTCCAGGTTACCCACCCGCCAGCCCCTCTTTCTTATCTGGGACTAACCTATACTACCTATGTGGTGTATTTGCTGGTTAATGAAGGTTTTATTGTTACCTTTTTTGTATGTTTTATTAGCAATATGTATTGCCTACCATTTTTGGGGCACCTGACATCTGGGGCAAGAAAAACTGAAGAAAATGGTGTCGGCTGCTACTTGTATACCCCTGGCTCTCTGACGTCAGGGAAGAGGCGACAGCGACCGACGCCGGACCAAGACTTTGGAACTCAGGCCAACTGTGGGCCCGCCTTACAGCAAGATAACCCTGGTGTAATGACTGCAGCAGTGAAGACACTCTAACATCTACATTTATGGTAGGTACAAAACTGTACTGTACAGCTACTACAGCCTAGAGACACTGTGACTTGCTGCCTCCGGCAGAGTTACTACAGCCTAGAGACACTGTGATTTACTGCCTCCAGTACAGTTAGTACAACCTAGCGACACTGTGACTTATGACTTACTGTCAACAGTTTGGTATCGCAGGATAGTGGTTGTCAGTAATTCAACAGCTTTCCTAAAACAGCGGTCCCACCGTATCCTAGTTTGTAGTACTAATCATTCCAAGAAAAAGAGAAGTCAACAGCCACAACACAGATCTTTTACTCTGAGCTTGTAGTCTTTTTCCATTCTTTGTCCAACAGAAAAGGAAATGGTTTGTATATCTCAATAATTATAGATGTGAGTTCATCTTCTGTGCCATAGAAGGTGCAAGATGTGTATCCTGTAAAACTCTCTCTGGTAGCCAGTACTACTACTAAGAATTTCTGAATTACAGACATTGTGCGTCAGTCCTTCCTGCTTGGTCTTCATAAGAATAAACTTTTCTTGCCAAGTAGTCCAATTTTTATATCTAAGACTCATCTTAACCAGTCTGTGCAATTGTCTGTTCCCAAACTGCTGATACAAATGAAAAAAAAATTTTCGTTAAAAATAACTCCTGGACAGAAGTTCATTTATTAGAAAAGATTTAAAATTGATCATTTAATTTTCTTAAAAGAGTGCTAGTTGCAAAGTTTCTAAAATAAATGTGTCCAGGTGGTTAATGAACTGTAAGTTTGCTATCAGAAATATGTAAACGTTTAAACAGCATTAGTGGTGTAGAGGAATAAAGCCCTGATTGTGGTCCAGATAATCATAGTTTAACAGCACAAATACATGACAAAACTCGCAGGAGAGGAAGAGTATACCCATCCACCCACTAAGCCACTTCCTGTGGTAGCCTCCTTTAGAGAGAGTACAGGAGCATGCACTTGCAAAGTGGGAGGCATGGGGAGGCCTAAAGTGATGCAGGTAGCCCCCCCCCCCATCAAGTGGTTGGGGTTAAGCCATACGAACACATTCATTGCCAGAATAGCTGCCTTATGACAACCCTTACAGATAATTCTTACCCCCTTACTGTACTGCTGTGATTCACTAGGACAGGGGGAACAAATGGACCTCAGAGTTCATATGGGGGAGGCTTGATGGTCAGCAGGCATTGGGGCAAAATGCATTTAAGAAATGCAAAACTCTTTACTATCTTTGTAAGTAGTTCATTCAGCCACATCTCAAGCCTTTTTAGAAACGCATCCTTAATTGTATGCCATTAATTTAATCTGATGTATAGATAAATAACATAATACGTTGACAGTAAGTAATCTGAATGTTAAAAACATTGTGCGTTTCTGCATCTTTATTAAACATTCTCTTTTTAATGTTGTGATACATGGGTTTCACTGCATACTTTGGCAAGACACTACAAGCTGGATATTCATTTTCTAAACTTTATTAACTCCATGTAGTATATTACATTCTCATGTAGTCCTTGTGTAGTGCACTGTATCTCATTGGCAAGTTAGTTGCTTTATTTCCTACTCTATCCTTACCCTCCCCCCTTGGTTACTTTTGGGTTCACACCCTCCTTTCTGGCATGATTTTTATTCTTGTAATATTTTAATACTGGATTCCGTTTTTTTTTCCCCTTCTCTCCTTTTGTCATTTTAGTCGGTTTCTGCCGTCTTCTCTCCATGTCCAGACACTGATGCAAGTCATGCTCCTGTACTGTTTTTGTGTTCGCTTACAGATGTCCTTCAAGAATGCAACTGCAGTCCTGACATATGGGTTGTCCTGCCTCAGGCAGCCCTTCGGTCGGCCGGATTCCAAAGTCTGGGTCCGGCGTCGGCTGATGTCGCCTCTTCCCCGACGTCAGAGCAGCTGGGGTGTAAAAGCATCAGCCGACGCCATCTTCTTCAGTCTTTCTTGCGAACTGCTTCTGCTTCGGGCACCGCGCGGCAAGTGCCGGTTGGCCAGCTCCTGTGTTTTCAGATACCGAAGTCATCAAAAAGCTAAGTACCCCGTTGGGGAACCTTTTCTTGCCTCAGCTGATGTCAGACAAAACTGAAAAAGTTAATTGTTTTGTGGTAAACAAATACCTCATAAGGACTTCCATTCTTACTGCCTTCCCTGCCTCGGCCCAGACCACGACGTCTCGGCCTGTGCTGCCTGTGGTTGCTTCAACAAGCGCACACTTAGGCGCCGGGCAGAATTTGCTGAAGACTTTTTTGGGGAAAATTACTCTTATCCGTCGGAACTTCCGACAGCACGTTTCCAAAAAACGGAAGGACCGGGACCAACCTTCGCGGCCCGCGACTTCCACCGACACCATGCCTAAGCCTACCGCGAGTGCATCGGTCTCTTCGGAGGCGGCAATTCAACCGCTCTAGGCCGACGACACCGCATTACCGCACACTTCGGTCCCGGAGGTCTCCCCGGTGCCGGTTGTTGTTTTTCCTCCTGAAACCGAAGCCCAAGATTTGCCTGACACCATACCGGTGGACAAAGTTACTCCAGCACGTGGGGCAGCTAGGCCTCCTGTGTCTATGTCCATCAAGGCCTACACACATGCTAAGGCTGCCAGCCAGGCTAAGTCTCACCCTCCTAAATCTTTTTCACAGACTCCCTCTTCGGATAAACAGATCATGACTTTAGCTGCAGATCTAATTTCTTTAATCAGGGGCTCTCAGGCTCATCCAGACAGAGATTCTCAGCCGCCTTCAGACAAAAGGCCTAGGGTTGAGCAGACAGATACCCTTTCCTCAGATGAAGCCTCTGGTGAGTCAGGCCTTTCAGATTCCCAGGGAAGAACCCTTCCCGGCCTACGAGGATTCTGATGCAGATGAATCCATCCCCTCTGCCTCTCCTCCTGAGGATATTTCTTTCGGGGAAATTCTCCACTCCATGAGAGAGCATTTTCAGTGGCAGGGCCAGGATTTCTCCGACTCCAGGAAAAGGCTTCGGACCTTCCTTAAGTTACCCCAGCACAGGCCTTTAGCTATTCCCCCTGTGTTAGATGTATTGGATGATGTGTACTCAGACTCCAGTACTTCTCCTGACTCTCTCCCTCCTGCTCCTGTCAAGCCAGACAGATATTACAGGGTTCCTGAAACTCAAAAGCATCTCTTTAAGGCCCACTCTGTTGATCTAGAAACTATTTCTCAGGGGCCCAAAGGAGTGGCCACTTCCACGGCCAAGAATCCTTTGCCCGCAGACAGGGAATCTAGGTCCCTGGAGAGGTGGGGTAAGAAAGTTTATACCTCTACCACCCTTGCCATGAGGGCTCTTAACTGTCTTTTTCATATGTTTCAGTATCAGGATTTTCTGATGGATGATTTGCAGAAAAAGTTAGCCTCTCCTGAGCCTTTAGATAGAAAGGCTTTGCAGGATTTGGTTCATAATACTCAGCAGGTTAGCAATCATTTTCTTCAGTGTGGTTATGATGCATTGGAAGCTTCATGTAGGGCAGCTATGACAGGGGCAGTCATACGTAGACATGCTTGGTTGTAAGGACAGTCATTGCCAGATCATGTTAAAGTAAAGCTTCTAGATGCACCTCTGGAAAAAGACAAGCTATTTGGTGCTAATGCACAGGGTGTGTTGAAATCAATTGAGGAAAAGGCTAAATCAGTACAAGCAGTCAAAGATTTCCTCCAGGTTCAGCCACCAAGATTCAGCAGGAATTGGCCATCGAAGAATTGGTCCTTTCCAGACACTGACAACTTTCAAAGGGAAAAAAGCAGGCGTGCTCGAGGTAGAGGGCAATACCGAAGCTCCTACAGGGGCCGCCAATGGCAACCAACTAATCAGAGAAGTGGCGCAGGGACTCCCACTGCTCCACAGGGACAATCACAATGACTTGACTTTGACACCGCCGACCAAGGCTCAACTGGAAGCTCCTTTAGGCGGAAAGTTATCCTTATTTTCAAAAAATTGGCACATTTTTACAGAGGACGGATGGATTTTGAACATAATAGACAAAGGTTACAGGTTCCACTTCCATACCTTACCAACAAGACAAGGCATGCCAAACCTGCCACACAATCAGAGGGCAGAGGCACTCATACAAGTTTCAAAGCTGCTACAAATCAAAGCTATAGAAAAGGTTCCTCCTCAGGAACAAGGCCAGGGAATTCTACTCAAGACTGTTCCTTGTTCCAAGAAAAGAAAAGCAATGGAGACCTATACTGGACTTGTCCGCTCTAAACACTTTTCTCATTGTGCCAAAATTCAAAATGCTGACGTTACAGCAACTTCTTCCCATGCTGGGCAAGGGGTCTTGGCTGGTTACGCTGGACCTCAAGGAGGCATACCTGCATGTCCCAATCAGACACAGCTGCAGAAGATACCTCAGATTTCTTGCAGGGTCAGAGCATTATCAATTCTCAGCATTGCCTTTTGGCTTATCTACTGCGCCCAGAGTATTCACGAAATGCCTGGCATCAGTAATTGCACATTTCAGACTTCAGGGGATACAAATCTATCCTTATCTGGACGACTGCCTTATACAAGCGGACAGCCAGCAAGCCTTGATAAGAAACTTGGACTATGTCATTCACTTACTACAGGCTTTGGGATACACAGTCAACATTCAAAAATCAAGACTACTGCCATCCCAACAAATAATTTTTCTAGGAGCCAAACTGGGCACAAATTCACAAATGGCTTTCCTCACAGAAGAAAAACAAGGACAATTACCAGATTACTTCAAAAGCCTAGCAGAGCACACCCAGATGACTGCAAGGAAAATCCTGCAGGCCCTGGGTTTCATGGCATCTTGCATTCTCCTGATTCCACTGGCAAGACTACACATGAGAAAACTACAATGGTACCTAAAAAGTCTATGGTCTCAACACAGCCACAACTTAGAAGCAATTATTCCACTCATTCCATGTCTACAAAAGGAATTTTTGTGGTGGGCACAAGCAAGCCAGTTAAACAAAGGCATGCCCTTCAACAAACCTCAAGCAAGCCAAACCATTACAACAGACACCTCAGATCATGGATGGGGGGGCGCACATGGAAGGCCGATGCATTCAAGGGCAATGGGCTCCCCGGGAATTGCATCTGCACATCAATCAAAAAGAGATGCTGGCAGTGATTCATGCACTCAAGGCGTTCGGAAAATTTCTTCAACAAGGTCATCTGCTAATAAAGACAGACAACACCACTGTTATGTGGTACATAAACAAACAGGGAGGCACCCATTCTTACCCCCTTTGCAGACTA
This sequence comes from Protopterus annectens, assembly GCF_019279795.1. Taxonomy (NCBI): domain Eukaryota; kingdom Metazoa; phylum Chordata; order Ceratodontiformes; family Protopteridae; genus Protopterus; species Protopterus annectens. The sequence continues at coordinate 1,483,160,073 of NC_056743.1, read as the reverse complement.
ACAGTGACTCTTTGGGAAAAGTCCCTGAAACTGAACATACAGTTGCAATCCCAGTTTGTTCCAGGCAAGGACAATATTCTGGCGGACAGTCTGAGCAAAAACATTCTGGACCCGCATGAATGGATGTTGCATCCAGACATTTTTTCACAAATAACTCAGGCATGGGGAAGGCCGGACATAGACCTCTTTCCCTCGCACCACAATCATCATCTGAAAAAATTCTGCTCAAGGGCACACCATCCTCAAGCATGGAGAATAGATGCTCTCTCCTTCAGCTGGAATTCTCTAACAATCTATGCATTCCCGCCTCTACCATTAATGACCAAGGTGTTACTGAGGATCAAAGCAGAACAACCGAAAGGCATTTTGATAGCTCCAGACTGGCCAAGACAGCACTGGTACCCATTACTAAGGAGCATAACTCGCACCAAGCCTCTGCTTATAACTCAGCACAATTACAGGACTGTTCATCCAAACCTGCAAACATTGCAACTGACAGCTTGGAGGGTTACATGACTTCTCCCCATATATCTCTCTCCAAAAAAGTTCAAGAGATCCTACTGGAAGCACGCAGGCCTTCCACCAGAAAAACTTATTTAGCCAAATGGAAGAGGTTCAACATCTGGAATGCCAACAAGGGTCAGGATGCATCAGTAATGAACATCCCACAGATTCTAGAATACTTGGCAGAAATGCTTCATAATGGCCTTTCATATTCTTCCATAAAAATGCACGCTTCAGCAATTTCAGCAAAATACAACTGTGATCCACCTGTGTTTTCACATCCTTTGCTAAGACCGTTTCTAAGAGGGATAAAGAATATCAAACCTCCAAGAAAACCACCATTGCCTGCATGGGACCTCAATTTCATCTTGGAAAAATTAACCCTTCCTCCTTTTGAGCCAGCAGCATCTTCAGAATTGCAATTTCTCTCCTGGAAAACAGTTTTCCTGTTGGCAGTTACTTCAGCAAGAAGAGTCTCGGAGATACAGGCCCTCATGGCAGTACCTCCATTTCTCATTTTCCATCAGGACAGAGTCTCTTTAAGAACCAATCCTTCATTCATGCCAAAAGAGATATCCAGGGTTTCTCTAAATCAAGCAATTCACCTGCCTACTTTCTTTCCCAATCCTCAAAATAAAGGAGAAAAGCTTCTGCACACTTTGGACATACTCAGGCAATTGCGCTATTACTTGGATAGAACAAAGGCCAGCAGAAAGTCTGACCAACTATTTGTAGCTTACGCTCCTGGAGTACAAGGGAAGGCAATTTCCAAACAAACAATTTCAAAATGGATTGGAAACTGCATCAGATTCTGCTACTCTTTCCATGGAAAAGGTGTGCCAGCCAATATCAGGCCACACTCCACCAGAGCTACAGCCACCTCCACAGCCTTCTTAAGAGGGGTGGCTACAAAGGACATTCTAGAAGCTGCTACATGGAGCTCCGTGCATGCATTTTCCAAGCATTACAACCTGCCTTTATATTCCAGATCCCGAGCAGGCTTTGCTTCTGCAGTCCTGCAGGGCATTTTAGCTACACCATCCTTACCTTAGATCCTACCACCCCCAGCTTGGCTATGGTATTCAACCCATATGTCAGGACTGCAGTTGCATTCTTGAAGGACATAGTACAGTTTTGTACCTACCATAAATGTAGATGTCCGATAGATATGCAACTGCAGTCAGGTTTTCCCTCCCTCCTACCCCTCTGTAATTATCCTTTTTGGGTCCACTCCCCCTTTTTCAAATTAGCTGGGGATAGCATTTATGGTGTATCTGCTTATTACTGTTGTGCATGTCTGGAATTTTATCCATTCTCTAAATTTAGCCTTCCTTGGAGGGCACCTGGCATCTGGGGCAAGAAATACTGAAGAAGATGGCGTCGGCTGATGCTTTTATACCCCAGCCGCTCTGACGTCGGGGAAGAGGCAACATCAGCCGACGCCGGACCCAGACTTTGGAATCCGGCCGACCGAAGGGCTGCCTGAGGCAGGACAACCATATGTCAGGACTGCAGTTGCATATCTATCGGACATCTACATTTATGGTAGGTACAAAACTGTACTTTCTTGAGTAATGATGGCTTTAACTTCAGTACTCAGCAGTCTGATGATGTTTATTTCTCTTTCTTTCCAGATACTATCCTTATTACTTCTGCCCCCATTAGTAAGGCTCTGCATAATTTCGAAATACGTTTCCCCAAATCCTCTCTACCTGCCTCTCGACTTCTTGTGCCCACCCACAGTCCCAGAACATGTGCATCATTCCTGTCTCTTCCTCCTGACATCTTCAGCATCTAGTATCCTCCTTTTTTTCTGTGCAGTATTCTCGGGCGTTGATCTCCCACTCCATACACATTTTGGGCATGTGCCTCACTGCTTGAATTGTCTTTTGTCGGTATTCTGTAATTTCCTTGCATCCTTTAGCCTTGTCACTTCTTTCCCTTAATGCTTCATAGATCTCTCTGGTCCTTTTCCTGTCTAATCTCCTCCATCTTTCCCTTTGAGCCATCCTCTCACCTTTTCCTTCTCTTTTTGCCTTTTCCTTTCTTCCTTTTTGCTGTTCCTTTAGTGTACTCTTTTTTTTTTTTCCTCCAGCTTTCCTCGAGTACCAAGTAGTTCCACCATTGGGGCTCTGGTATTTTGTATTTCCGTAGTAAATTTTTTTCCACCTTTTCCTTTTCTCTGCATACCAAAACCACATCATGAACTATTCCACTTGTCCAGATTTTTTTTCCTCCCTATTTTTCCCCCACGTTTCTGTTCCCTGTAGATTGTGAAGTTCTGTTTACTCCCACTTCATGCATCCCAGTTCTTTTAGTGTTTCTTCATTCACACCCTGTAATAAGCATCTCCATGGGTTTACTATCAAAAGCTTGAAATGTAGTTGATCAAGCATCAGTTGATGTAAAGTACAGTTTAAAAGATGCACAATGCCGAACTAGAATACTATGAACTCATAATAACGAAAGTAAAGTGTGATTGTTATTATGAGTTCGGCATTGTGAATGGAGATCGTGGTACAGTGAGGATCAGGGAATTTACCCTTTTCCTCACTGAAGTGCAACCTCTGAGTTGGTATATATAATTTGCAGGGGGTGGAGAGGGGGCTTGCCCCCTTGCAAAATAGTAAAAACATATGTTGTAGAAGTGACATTCTCATGGCACATTAAAGTGAATATCCTGGGTGTCTGACATCACCTTTTGCAATGTCGAATAATGTCGACTGCAGACGTGGGAGAAAGGGTATTTGTCATGTTGATGTAAAAACATTTTCATTTTCAATGTTTTTATGTCATCTTATTGAACAAACAATGAAGTGCATTTCAAGCTTTTGATAGTAAACCGTCTCCATGTCTACCTCTCCATTTTGCTCAACCTCCTACTCTTCTGTTTTTATCCAGTGAATGACGTTGTATGTCAGTGCATATGTCAGGAGATGTGGGAGCTCCCCCAATTACTATTCATACAGATTTTGCTTTGCTCATTCTTTTATCCTTTCCTTTGTTGTACATGTTCTCTGTGTCTTTTTGTCTCTTAAGATGTATTTGTACATTGCAGAGTAGGAGGGGGATTATTTTTAGTATCATCATTCTTACTGCATTAATTCTCCCAAGCAATGTAGAAGTCCTCTCCCTCCTCAATCTGGAGAGGGTCCCTTGTCTTTTGTCTAACTTCCTCTAGATTTTTTTGTTGTCTCTGTTACTGTATTCTCAACATAGAGCCCTGGGTACATAGGGAAACGGTCTCATCTCACGTATTCCTCCTTTCTCCTTCCCTTGTCTTAATCTTACTACGACTGTCTTTTTGATATTGCATCTGAGTCCTGCCACTTCATTATACCTCTCAAATGTCTGTCTTGTAGGTCCCCTTGCTGCAGCCACATCCTCTGACATTAGCATGCTGTCATCTTTATATAACACAAACTGAGATTTTAACCCCTCCTTTTCTTCAAGCATTTTTGATTTGTATCTGACTTCCACTGTCATCTCATCAGTCACAAATATAAATAGGCCTGGTGACAGCTGGTGCTTCTGTCTGGTCCACCACTTTATCCTTGGCTCCTCGGGCACTTCTCCATTTGAGTATTTCAGTTTTTGGGTCTTCATGCATGTATGACCTATTTCCAGTGTATGAACATTTCTCCTACCTGTCTTTGCTCATCTCGCCATATCAAAGGCCTTCTGCAGGTCAAAAGAGCACAATCCCACCTTTTCCCTTCCTGTTTCTGTACCTTCCTGTGTATAAATTCCAGCATGTGCCACTAGTTTGTTTTTTTCCTTCTTCCTTCCTTCCCTTCACAAGGCATTTTGCTTTGCCTGTATTATTTTTGGTAATACTTCATCCAGCCTTCCCGCAGATACCTTTGCCAAAGTCGTCATATGTACATTATTCAAATAGATAAGCATATCATTTCCTGCTTTCCTCCCTTTCTCCTCACCTGTTTGGTATCATGATTATCCTGACCCTTTTCATACTTTTAGATATTTTGTCAAAGTCCAGTTTTCTTTTGTATTTCTCCTCTACTACCTTCCACATTCCTTCCCTTCTTATTTATAGAGCTCTAGGGGGAATCCATCTGGCCTTCCATCTTTGTCTTTCCATATCTTAACCCTTGTCACCTCTGTATTCAGCTTTTGTCTTTGTTCGTCCTCCAGTATACGCGTGAGTGTGTATAAAATGTGTTTTTATTTATATATATATATATATATATATATATATATATATATATATATATATATATAAATGTGTGTGCAGCACTGAATTTGAATATTTCACTGATTAGTTCATCGTATTCTAGAGATATTCTACATCTCCTCCACTTATCCTTTGCCCCCCTGACTGCCTTCTTGTATTTCTTGGCTAGATGTGCTTCCCTCACCAGTAATCCCTCCAGTACCATTGTTGAATTTCTTGTTTTGTAGTAATTTTACTCTCCAATTCATTTTTTTTCCAAACACCTTTATTGAAGTATCACTTGTGACATAGTTTGATTATTTTTATATGAATGTAAATTTATCTATGTTAACATGAACATTATATTCGTTTCTTGTTGCTTTTTCTTTAATCTGTAGTACTTACCTTCTACTTTAATTTCTCCCTGCTTCCTTCTGTACTACCCTTCTCTGTCCATCTATTTAGTCACCCTTTCTTTTTGCCCTCATCAGTTTTCCCTTAGGGAGCTTGATCCCATTTCACCAGCACGTTTGTAATTTACCTGCCTTTCACATTGCTCATATTGCCCTGTATTGATTCCTTTAGTAGTCATTGCAGTGTTTTTTTGTCCTCTAACTCCTTCCATTTGTAGCTGCATTGTCTTTTCACAGATTTCTGTTACTGCACACTTTCCTTAAGTCTATTCGCTGCATAATCTGATGTGCATCTCTCCTATATTTGAATCTCTCATGTTGTAACTGTTAAGTATTCCTTCCCTAAGAACTTGTCCAACTTCCTTGTTTGTACCAAAATGTTTCTTGTGAAGGTGTATTCTCTCTCAGTCGGATACTTTTTCCTCCATATGTCCAGCTACCCTTCCCTTTTTCATGCCGTGGACTGGTTCATATCTTATCTTATGTTCCTTTCTTCCATGCAACCTGTATTTTCCCAGTTCTATGGTTACATTGTAGTCCCGTCTCAATTATTTCTGTCCCATCTTGTCTTGACTTGTCTGTGCCCAGCAAAAAAGTTCTTGTCAAATCCTCCTCCTCCTTTCCTATTCAGTGTATGTGTGATGTTCATCGAGTTACCCTGCTGCAGTCATCACACTTGGGTTATCCTGTCGTCAGGCGGTCCCGCAGTTGGCCAGAATTCCAAAGTCTTGGTCCGGCGTCTGTTGCTGTCGCTTCTTCCCTGACGTCAGTGCGCCAGGGGTATAAATAATGCATCTGACGCCATTTTCTTCAGTCTTTCTTGTCGCGCGGTGCCCGAAGCAGAAGCAGTTCGCAAGTGCCGGTCAGCCAACTCCTGAGATTTTCGAAGTCGAATTTCAGATCTGAAGTCTTCAATAAAGCTAAGTACCCCGTTGGGGAAACTTTTCTTGCCTCAGACCGATGTCAGAAAAAGTTAGAATTGTATTTCTTGTGGGAAGCAAATACCTCATAAGGATTTTCATTCTTACTGCATACCTTGCCTAGGCCCAGACCACGACGTCACTGGTTGTCGTTTTTGTGCTAGGTTTAATAAGCATACTATAAAAAGATGCTTTGATTTCGCACAACACTACTTCGGTAGAAAATTTAACTGTACAATGCCGTCGGAGCAACCGACTACCGGCATGCACAAAAAACGCAAGGATAAGGACAGGCAGCCTAGACCCAAGTCAGACTCCGAGGCCTCGGCTGGACAGGCCTTCGGTTCACTAGTCTTCAGTGAGGCTCCGACTCAGCCCCTGACTACCGCAGATTTGGAACCCGAGACCGCTTCGGAGCCTTTGGCGGAGAGTGCTAGGCCGACGCAGCCATTTTGTTTAGCCCCTACCGACGACACTGCAGAAAGAGATGTCAGTGCTGCAGAAACACCTTTGGTTTCTGAAGGCGTCTTCAGACCGACGACGCTCACCATAAAAACATTTTCACTGGGAAGGTCAGGACTACTCTGACTCAAAGAAAAGGCTCAGAGAGTTTCTTTTACTCCCCCAGCACAGACCACTTGTCATCCCCCCAGTTTTAGACATTGTGGATGATGTTTACTTAGAATCTAGTTTGAACCCAGACTCTCTGCCTCCTGCTCCAGCCAAACCAGACAGATACTATAGAGTGCCTGACTCCCACAAATTCCTTTATAAAAGCCCTGTTGCTGATCCAGAGACTATCTCCCAGGGTTCCAAAGGGGCTTAGGCTTCTATGGCAAAAAATCCTGTACCCTCTGAAAGGGACTCCATAGCACTTGACAGGTGGGGGAAAAAAGTTTACACCTCAGCGACTCTAGCTATGAGAGCACTAAATTGCCAATTTCACCTGCTAAAATATCAGCAATTTCTAATGTCTGTTAAGACAAAAAATGAGCACACTCCCTCAACAGTCAGAATTGAAAGAAATGCAGGATCTGTTGCATGCAACTGAACAGGTGGGCAAACATACTTTACAATGTGGGTTTGATTCCTTAGAGGCTTCCTGCAGAGCAGCTGTCACTGGGTCTGTCATACGTAGGCATGCTTGGTTAAAGGAACAAACTCTGCCTGATCATGTTAAAGCAAAGCTTCTAGATGCTCCCTTACAGCAGGATGTTCTATTTGGAGTTAAAGCAGAAGTCTTAAAGAAAATGGAGGATAAGGCAAAATCTATGCAGACAGTCAAAGATTTTCTACAGGTACAGCCCCCTCGCTTCAGCAGAAATTGGCCAACAAAAAATTGGTCCTTTCCAGTTACTGACAGACCACAGAGGGGTAAATACAGACGTCCAAGAGGCAGAGGACAACAACAAGCCCGATACAAACCTCGACAATGGGGCACTGCAACACAGAAGGGAGGAGAAGACAGGCCCCAAACTGCTAGAAGGCAAACTCAATGACTTACACCTCATCTGGCCAAGCAACACTCTCTTGGCAGCTCCCTTGGGAGGAAAACTCGCACTTTTTTCAGACAACTGGCACATTGTCACAAAGGACAAATGGGTCCTAGACATAATTTTACGAGGATACAGATTCCACTTTCACACCTTGCCAATGAAAAGAGGAATGCCAAACCTGCCACAAAATCAATGGGCAGAGGCACAAAAACAAATTACAGTTCTCATGGACATGAGAGCCATTCAACTGGTACCTACACGGGAGCAAGGCCAAGGATTTTACTCAAGACTCTTTCTAGTCCCCAGAAAGGACAATGCCTGGAGACCAATTCTGGACCTTTCAATTCTAAACACCTTCTTACAAGTACCCAGATTCAAGATGCTAACACTACAGCAGCTTCTTCCCATGTTGGGCAAGAAAGCATGGCTAGTAACGGACCTCAAGGAGGCATACCTGCATGTCCCTATCAGACAAAGTTGCAGAAGATACCTCCGTTTCATTGCAGGTTCAACCCATTACCAATTCTCTGCACTGCCCTTTGGCTTATCCACTGCGCCCAGGGTCTTCACAAAATGCCTGGCACCAGTAATTGCATACTGCAGACAAAGAGGAATTCAAATATACCCATACCTGAACGACTGCCTCATCCAAGCAGAAAGCAAGGACATCCTCTTACAACATCTGGCTTTTATAAAACATCTTCTAAGTTGCCTGGGGTACACAGTAAACGAAAAGAAATCAAAACTAGTGCCCTCACAAAATATGACATTCCTGGGTGCCAGCTTGAATACAACGGCCCAGAAGGCTTATCTGACGCCAGACAAACAAGTACAACTGTCTCAATATTTCAAAACAATGGTAACAAAGACCCAACTCCCTGCAAGAAAAATTCTTCAGGCCTTGGGCTTCATGGCATCTTGCATTCTACTAATACAATTTGCAAAGCTGCATATGAGGAAATTACAGTGGTACCTAAAAAGCGTATGGTTTCAACACAGCCACAGCTTGGACACAATATCTCTCATTCCCAGCCTACAACAGAAATTTCTATGGTGGTCACAGGCATGTCACCTCAACAAGGGTCAGCCTTTCACCTTGCCCCCAGCCAGGCAAACTATGACAACAGATGCATCGGACTATGCCTGGGGGGGCACACATGGCAGGACAGTGCGTTCAAGGCATATGGACTGCAGATCAAAGGAATGTGCACATCAATCAAAAATAGATGCTAGCTGTACAGAATGCTCTGACAGCCTTCAAGAACCTATTACATCCAGGACAACTTACAATAAGGACGGACAACACCACAGTAATGTGGTACATAAACAAGGGGGTACACACTCCTGCCCTCTATGCAGGCAAGCAATGACCTTGTGGAACACAGCACTGGCTTACCAAGTTCAGTTACAAGCTCAATTCCTGCCAGGAAAAAAAGAACACATTGGCAGACGACCTCAGCAGAAACATCATGGATCCACAAGTATTTGCAATGATAACTCAAAAATGGGGCCTTCCAAACATAGACCTGTTTGCCAGCCCCAAAACTATCAGCTGACAAAATTTTGTACAAGGACACTTCACCATCAAGCTTGGAAAGTGGACGCCCTCTCATTCAGTTGGAAAAACCTGACAGTATATGCCTTCCCTCCATTGCCTCTCCTCACAAAGGTGCTTCTGAAAGTCAGAAAGGAGAGATCATGACTGATACTCATAGCCCCGGACTGGCCACGCCAGCACTGGTACCCACTATTAAGGAATATGGCCCAGGGCCCACCTTGGATTTTACCACAAATTGCCCATTTGCTCACACAGCAAAACAATCAGATTCTACACAGCCAGCTCAAAACCTTAAATCTGGCTGCATGGCAAATCACCTAACCATCCAGCCAGCTCCTCTTTCCCAAGCAGTTATGGATGTTATTCTGGCACCCAGCACCAGAAAGGCCTACTCGGACAAATGGAGAAGGGTTTGTGCCTGGAACCAAGCTAAAGGCCAAAAAGTACTTCAGCCTCACATGCCTCAAATTCTACAGTATTTAACTGAGATGTTGCACACAGGACTTTCTTTTTCTTCCATTAAAATCCACGCATCAGCTATTTCAGCTCACTACAACACGGATCCACCCTTATTTTCACATCCACTTCTAAGGCAGTTCCTCAGAGGGGCAAAAAACATTAGGTCCCCAGGAGAGCACCTACACCAACATGGGACCTCCATTTTGTTCTGGAAAAACTTACGCTACCTCCCTTTGAACCAGCTTTCTCTGCAGATCTACAGTTTATATCATGGAAGACTGCTCTGCTGCTAGCAATAACTTCAGCCAGAAGAGTCTCAGAGCTGCAGGCACTAATGGCAGTGGAACCTTTCCTCATTTTCCATCAGGACAGAGTCTCTCTATGAACTAATCCTTCCTTCATGCCTAAGGTGGTTTCCAGTGTGGCTTTAAATCAAACCATCCACTTACCCACCTTCTTCCCAAATCCACAGAACAAAGGAGAAAGACTCCTGCATTCCTTGGACATTCACAGGCAACTTCGTTACTACTTGGATAAAACTAAGGTTTTCAGAAAATCTGACCAACTCTTTGTATCCTATGCTACAGCTTCACAAGAGAAGGCTATATCAAAACAAACCATTTCCAAATGGATAGGACATTGCATTCGTTTTTGCTATACCCATCATGGAAAACCAGTTCCTGCTACCATTAGGCCCCATTCTACCAGGGCAACAGCTACATCTACAGCCTTCCTCAGGGGGGTTCCAACCAAGGAGATTTTGGAAGCTGCAACTTGGAGTTCAGTACACACCTTTACCAAACACTATCACTTACCACTTTACTCTAAGACTAGGGCTGGCTTCGCCACTGCAGTTCTGCAGGGCCTTCTAGCCTCCTCTAACCCTCTATGACTCCTCCACCCATCCTTAGCTTTGGGATTCTACCCAAGTGTGATGACTGCAGCAGGGTGAACACTCAAACATCTACATTTATGGTAGGTACAAAACTGTACTTTTATTGTTGTCTGGCATGCACATTCCACCCTTCCCTGTCAAGATAATCCATCTGCCTATTCCACTTCGCTTTCTTTGTGGTTGTCTGAAGCCCTCTGTGAAATACAGTTGCTACTGCACTCCCCCCCCCCCCCTTGTTGTTTATTTTTCCTTATGGATAGTCATAACATAGTATCTTCTCCACATCTGTGATTTTCATTGTTTTTCCTGTAATAGTGGAATGTCTCCCCCCATCCTGTCTAACTTTCCTGTGTTCTCCTTTCTTATCACAGGATTTGACAGGCTGCAGTGTTACAACTAATTAATTGTATTTTCCTTGTTTTTGCCCACCCCTCGCAGCATATCCCTTCCTCCGAGCCTACCCTCTAAAATGAACATTTAGTTCTTTGCCAGTTGCTTGAGCTCAAAACCCTCCTCTGCTTTTAGCTCTTGCATATGCATGGGTCAGCCCTAGACATTTGCCTTTAAAGACCTTTCCTTGTTCCCTTCCAGTGTCAGACCAATACATTGCATGCCATCCCAGTGCTGACTTCACAGTCTTTTTATATTGCATCATTCCCATTCATTGGTGTCCCCGACCTACTATTGCTAGTCAGTCTGATGTCCCAGCTTCATTTGTGTGGTAGTCCAACATTTTTTATTTCCAGTTTTAAAGCTGTTTTTATTATGCTACTTGTACCATCTGGATTTTACATTTGTCTAAGGATTGTTCTTTACCTTACCTTTCCCTGTTTCCCCATACATTCCTTTTCATGACTCCCAGTTTTTAAATCAGCAATTATTTTTTGAAGTTTGTCATTAAAGTTATGTTTACTGCAGTTTATTTTAAATCATTACGTAGTTATGAAAAATACATCTCTTACCTTGGAGGCTTGCCCCCTATGTCCCCTTTAACTGCATTAACTATCATTACCCTAAGAATTCTGTAGCTGCAAACAGACATCACTTTTAATATATCCAGTTATTGTCAGTCAGCTATTACATAGCTCATTCAAATCCTGACTTCTTTTAAACCTCGTTCCTCTTCATTCATATTTTGATTCCTCATTTCCCATTTTTTATGTAATTTGCTCCTACCCTTTCCAAAGGTCCCATTTCCAGTTGTTTTTTCTCTGTGACTATCTTCGTTATTTCTACTGAAGAAGATTTAGACTTTGAGTTCCATTCTCTAGTAATTTTTTTTTTTTGGCAGCCATCATAGTTAGACTCAGCAAGGCCTTGCTATGTCTAAGCAATTCTGATTCTGTATCATAGCTTAAAAAGTAATTTCCTTAGTTACCCCAATTTGCTCACCTAGCATCTCTGCCAGTGCAGACTACGGGGAATCTTTAAAATCTGCCAACTCATTACACACACAGAAAATAAGTTCCCAGTTACCTCTTTCTTCCCCCATCATACCTCCAACATTTGCTGTCTACCCAAGGAAATTTATTTGGAGCCTGCTTGGGGTATAAAATACTTATGTAAATACTTGCAGGCAAATATCCTAAATCTTCTAGAGTTTGTTGCATATTTGGGAGACATACATATATCCCCCATTGTTTCTTTATGAATTGCTTATTCATTCTGTCTTCCCAGTCCTTCCTAATCTCCTCTGATTGATTCTTATAGTTATCATGCAATATTTTATATGCTCTACGAATTATTTCTTTCTTAACGGCAACTTCTGTTTTAGATTCTACCAAAAACTGTACCAGTGCTGGTGTCTCATTTAGGACCTACCTGTTTCTTTCTCTCTCCCTGTACTTTGCCTTCCATGTCAAGGATTGATATCAATCTCTAATCTGCAGTCCAAATAAGTTCTTGGCGTCTTCCCATTCTGTTACCTTTCCCTCTCTAGTTATTTGCTCCCAATACCTTGGTCCCTTTGTCAGTTTTCCCCCAATATATTCCTGCCTCCTCTTGCCCCTTGTCTGTATCCCTAATTATAGTCATCCTTATTGGCAGAATCTCCTTTATTGGCTTAGCTGTTAGAATACTTTCTGCTTATTTATGAATGTAATATTCTGTATGATTATTTTTGCTCTCCTTAAAGTTCTCCATCCAAAATTACACTCTTTCCCTGTTACGTGAGCTTTCCCCCTATTTCATCATCATCTCTTTCCATTTTGAATTAGTTTTTTGCTTGTGCTATGTAAAGGAGCCTTAACCATGTTGCTCTGAAATACCCCTTCAACTCGGGTAATCCCAGTCTGCTCTGTTGTACTGGAAGAATAAACTTATCCCACTTGACTCTTGCCATCTTCCCCTCCCATATAAAATCCTTCTGCTCTCTATTAATTACTATCCACAATTTCTCCTCTGATTGATAAAAATATGTCTGGCCTGTGTATAAAACTAAAGGGACTAAAAACATTTTAACTGCTTGTATCTTACTATCAGTATCCATATAACAGCTTCCATTTCCTCAGTTTTTATGTTATCTTTTGTTTAGTCTGTTCCACATATCCTTAGCTGCCACACCGGAATCATTTTTAATCTGTACTCCTAAATGCTTCATTTTCTCACGTCCCCCCGTAAGTATGGATATCGCTGAGCCAATTTATATGTGGGTACATAGTTTACTACTGCTTTTGTTTTAACTTCATTAATTTTGTATCCTGAAAAGGTTTGAAACAGTCTCAATACATTCCCTAGCACTGTAATGTCCCTTTCTGGTTTTGTCGGGTATAAAATAATGTCATCTGCAAATAGAGCCATTTTTTCTTGACTACCATACCAATTTTATCCTTTCATTTCTGAGTCCCTTATTTTCTTTGCTAGTGGTTCTAAATATAATGCAAATAAAGGAGAGGGAGGATACCCCTGCCTGGTTCCTCTGTTATATCCTCCTAATCAGCATTATAATTTTATCAGGGAATGCAAATGCTTCTATTGCTGTACTCGTAAAGTCCCAGCTTACTCTGTCAAATGCTTTGCTTTCTTTGCATCAAGACCCATCAACAACAGTGGTATTTTCTTACATTTTGCTTCCCTCTGGTTCATCACTGTTCTGTTAATGTTGTCAAATGTCTGCCTCCCCTCCACAAAACCACACTGATCCATATCTATCAGTTTTGGCATCACTTTTGTCATTCTTTTAGGCATTATAGACATAAGCACTCTATAATCATGATTTAGTATTGAAATTGGCCTGTATGAAGCTGGATCTTGTGAATCTTTACCCTCTTTAGGTATTGCACCTACCACCACTTTCTTCCAGGATGTTGGTACTTCTCCTGTTAAAATACTGTTAAACAAAACCTTCCAGATTTTTGTCAGCTTTTCCTCTCCTAGCTTCCAAACTTCCACAGGAATAGCATTTATTCCTGAGGACTTTCCTGTAGATTGGTTATATATCACCATTTTTGTCTCATCTTCTCCTGTCCTAACTGTTGGTAATTGAGTCTCCTCTACCTCTAACCTTTCCATATTTAGTTCTTCCATAAAAATTTCTTGATTTCCATACTTCTGCTTTATACAGACTTTCATAGAATTTTCAAAATATTTCTAATACTTCTACAGGATCCCTTGTTATTTTCCTTGTTATAGGCTTCCTAAGCCTGGTGACCGCCCTTTCTACTTTCGGTTGCCTGAGTCTTTGTGCTAAAAGTTTTTTGCGCTCTAGCTATGTCCTGTTCATATGCTGTAGTATTTATAACATGAGGAAGTCTGCTGCCGGCCGACTTGCATATTTCCGACTGGTATACAAAAGCCTAGTCTTACTTTAAGGTACGTGTGACTTCACACAGAAGCAAAGCATATGTCTGTCATAATCAGCCATAAAGTGATGTCTGGTATAAAGTGGACATCAGCACATACCAGACCTCAGAACTTTTCTGCCACCTGTCTGGTCATCTGTTCCGGTCATTGCTCTTCAGACAAATTACGAACCTTGGTTCAGATAAGTGCCCCGTTGGGGGTCTTTTCATTACTATCTTTGGCTACTGTGAATTTTTGTGATTGCATGTCAACTAGGAAGGGCAAGTGTTTGTGTGGAAGGTAGAATCCACATAGGGACTCTCTCAACCTTTGTTTATTTTGCCCAGGCCCTGACCACAACCATACTACCTGCTCTATTTGCAAGATCTTTGTCCCCAAGACCCTACGTAGTTGCTTAGCTTCTCTAAACTTGTATCTTGAAAATCGATGCCAAAACCGTCTTGCACGTGATATGGAAGCTATGTTGGCCCCTACAGGCAAGGTACAAGCTAAGAAGGCCAAGAAGTCTATGCCTGATATACCCACTCCTCCCTGTGATCCGGATGTGCCTCCGGAGGCTGCATTTGGCCTACATACCGTTTCATATTCGGTAGACACTCCTTTGACGGGTACCAGTGTGGAAGGCATGAAGGACACTACCAGCACATCCTCGAGGGAAGTACAGGAGTCCAGCTCGGGCATAGGGGGGAAAACACAGCTAATTGTGACTGCAGGCCAGCATGGCATTACTCGGATCATAGTGCGAGAGGATATTCTTAACCAACATTGTAGAGTGTAGGCCGATGTCATGCCCATCCACCTTCCACCAACTGGAGGTTCCCAAAAAGAAAAAATTAAGACAAAACACGTTTGTTCTGCTTCTCGGGAACAACCGCCTGACTGCCAGGCCTTTTCGTGAGCTCTGTTCAATGCCTTTATGGCTGTGAGACAGTCCTCATCTCTCTCTCTCTCTCTTTCCCTTCTGTTTTCATTTCTCCCTCTACTTCTCAAAAGAGGACCTTTGAGTTTTCCTCAGATTAAGCCAATTCCTCAGGGGATGAATCTTTGGCTTATTCAGCCCTTATTTCTTCCCCTTTGGGTTATGCCTCCCTAGAGGAAGAATCCAATGGCACTGATTTCCCTGGGAAGAAGATCTCATTTGGGGAACAGTTTTTAAGATGAGGGAGTTTTTCAAATGGGATAGTTGTCCGGTATCAGACAACCAAAAAAGGTACTGTGACCTGCTACAGAGTGACTCCTCTTCCCCATCTGCCGTACCTCCTGTTCTGCCAGCCAACCTAGATGCCTTTGTTGCTTCTTCAAAGTGCTCTGATACACATCCTCCAGCCCACAAAAGGCCAGCTAGATTTTATAAAGTGCTAGCGGTCTCCAAATTCCTATTCAAATGTCTCTCTGCAGATCCTGCTACCATCTCAATATCTGCAAACAAGGCCTCCAAGATGCTACCTTCCACTTCTCTGCTCCCTACAGATAAGGAGAGCAAAGTCCTGGAGAGAATAGAAAACAAGTTTATACTTCAGCTACTGTGACTTTCAGGGCCATTAAATATCAGACCCATATGGCCAAATATTCTTTGGCCCTTCTCTCGGATGCTGGCAGATTGCTCTCTGAGCTTCCTGACTCTCCCACTAAGGCTAAGTTTTTATCCATCCTTAACTCCTTAGCTCAAGTCACACTGCATTCCATAAAGTGTGTATGATGCCATGGAGGCATCAGCTAGAGCGGTTGCATCTGGGTCAGTCCTGAGGAGGTATTCTTGGCTCAGGCTCCAACCTTTGCTGATGATATTAAGGCAGAAATCATGGATGCCTCCCCCGGACAACAAGACATTGTTTGGTATTTCTGCTGCAGAACTCTTTAAGTCTCTGCAGGAGAAGGGCAAGGAGCTGCAAGACCTGAAGCATATTTTTGTTTCTCAGGTGCCCAGGTTTGAGAGAAACTGCCAAAGTCTTCCAAAGGTAAGAGAGAGACTAGGAAACAATTTTCCTTTAAATCTACCTCATCTACTCCCACACAGGAGCAACCCTTTCAGGCTAAGTCAGGTAATCTGTGGCTACTCGCCTCCTGAACCATTAACACCTCTGTCCCTTTGCTTCTCTCTTTCTCGTCCTGCTTGGAAACAGATAACTCAGGACTCTTGGGTCCTATCCATAATCCTGCAAGGATACTTGATGGTGTGGAAGACATCCCTCCCCCCCCCCCTTTTCAGGGGTATTCTACAACCTCCAAAAGAACAACTGGAACTCTTCAAGTCCTTTCCAACCTCATTTCTCAAGGCACTATTCAGGTAGTGCCTCCCTCCCAAGTAGGAAAAGAGTTCTACTCTAGGATGTTCCTGGTACCCAGGAAGGATGGTCCTTGAGACCCATTCTAGACTTGTGCCATCTAAATACCTTTCTGAAAGTTCCCACCTTTTGTATGTGAAGCTTACCCACCCTTCTTCCTCTTATCCTTTCTCAAGCCTTTGTGGTGTCATTGGACATCAAGGATGCCTGTCTTGATATCCCCATTCATCTTCAGTTCAGGATGTTTTTTTGCTTTGCTATTGCTTCCTCACATTTTCAATTCTGTGCCTTGCCGTTTGGAATGTCTGTGGCCCTGAGGATCTTCACAAAATGCCTAGCTCCTGTCATTTCCATACCTAGACGACCTTCTTCTCCAGGCTCAGACTGCAGACATCCTTCAGGAGAACCTCTCCTTTGTGGTCACTGTTGGAGGGTCTAGGGTTCACAATTAGTTACCAGAAATCTACTATGGTCCCTTCTCAAGACCATTTCTTCTTTGGCTGCAGGATCCAATCGAACAGGATACTGGCTTCCTTACCTCCAGAAAAGGTCCTGTCCCTCACTTCATTATTCTAGGACCTCTTGCTTCTCCGATCCTTGACTGCCAGAGAGTTTCTTCACCTCCTGGGGTTCCTGGCATCCATTATTCCCATGCTGTCATTAGCCAAGTTACACATAAGGAAATTCCAGTGGTTCTTGAATACAGTATGGGAGCAAGACTCCCATCCTCTGGAGTTTATTCCACTCCTGCATTGCCTGAAAAAGGAGGTACACTGGTGGAACCAGCAGGTTGCCATGAACCCATGCTTACCCTTGCAACCACCTCTTCCGACTTAGAAGCTGTATACAGATGCTTCAGACATAGAATGGGGAGCAATCCTGGACTCATGGAGAGTCAGATATGTCTGGTCTCCAGCCTGATCTTCACTCTATAAATCTTCAAACTTCTCATTTCCCCAGGGTTTTAAGATAGCTTACAGACAATACCACAGTCTTCTGGTATGTCAGACAAGGAGGGACAAAGTCCTACCTCCTGTGCAGACTGGCTTTACAGGCCTGGGAATTAGCAGTCTAGAGTCAACTTTCCCTCCAGGCGGTTTACATTTCCTTGACTCAGAATGTTGTGGCAGACACACTGAGCAGGTCCGTGACTCAATCCCATGAATGGATGTTGTATAGGGGATGTGTTTCTGGACATGGTCCATCAGTGGGGTATACCTCGGGTAGATCTTTCTGCCTCCCCCATGAACAGTCAACTTCCCAAGTTTTGTGCCAGGATTCCAGATCCCTTGGCATGGAAGGTGGATACCCTATCTTTCTCTTGGAAGGGGTTGTTTCTTTATGCATTCCCACTTCTCTAAAAGGTCCTGTTGAACATCTGACAGAAGCAACCAAAAATCTCTGATGACTCCCTCTTGGCCAAGACAGCATTGGCTCCCCCATCTTCTTCATTTAGCCAAGGGCAGTCACCACAAGTTACCCCACAGAATAGACCTCACACAGGACAAGGGAACTTTAGTACATCCACAGATGTCCACTCTGCAACTGATTCTGTGGGTGATATGGTTTTGATTCCCTTCAGACACCTTTTTTCTGAGGAAATGCTACAAGTTCTGCAGGAGGCCAGAAAACCCACAACTAGGATATCCCATGTTTCCAAATGGAAAAGGTTTTCCATCTGGTGTTGTAAAAACAAATTACAACCACTGCTAGTGGATGTCCTAGTGGTTCTGTCATACCTGTGTGAATTACTGGAGTGGACTGTCCTACTCCTCAGTAAAAGCTCATCCTTCTGCTATCTCTGCATGCCTGTGCAAGTCTCCCCCCATTTAGCTTCCAGGTTGGAAGTTAAACCCTTTTTAAAAGGCATCCTTTACATCAGACCACCAAGGAAACCAGTCCCTCCTCTTTAAGATCTCAGCTTCATCTTAGAAAAACGTGAAACCGCAAGTTCTGCTTCTTTGCAACACTACTCCTGGAAAACAGCCCTTGTGGCCATTACTTCTACCAAAAGGGTGTTTGAGTTACAGGCTCTGATTTTTTTTTTCTTCCCCCTCATAGGGATAGGGTTTCCTTACACACTAACCCCTCCTTTATGCCCAAGGTGGTAAATAAGTTATCACTCAGTCTTCCAACTTTTTTCCCTTTCTCCTCAATCCTGTAGTGAGAAGAATCCTACACACTATAGATGTACACAGGCAACTTAGATATTACTTGGATAAAACCAAACCAATTAGGAAATCTGACCGCCTGTTTGTTTCCTATCACCCAAGGGCCCTGGGCCAGCCTGTTTTCAGGCAAACTGTTTCCACTTGGATTTTCAAAACTATTTCCTTCTGTTATGTGGCTCATGGAAAGAATCTCCCCTCACCTATTAGGCCACATATTGTCTTCCTCAAATGCCTTCTTTAAAGGCTTGGACACTTGCAGTGTCCTGGAAGCCGCTACCTGGTCTTCTGTTCATACCTTCACGAAACACTAAGTTAGATGTCATTTCCAGGCCCAAACCTGGGTTTGTGGAGAATGTTTCTCTCCCTGTGCCCAATTCTTCTGCATGAGCTTTAGTATTCTCCGTAATATTGTGAATATTGCAGCATATGAATAGAAGGACATAGAATAGTTCTGTAAAATCTTACCATAACCATAGATGTCCTTCTCTTCTATATGCTGCAGTATTACTCCCCCCCCCCACCTTCCCCTGATACTTGCATGGCTTCTGGTGGCATGTTTTCCTCACTTGGGATCAGGCTGGTGCTTCTGCGGCATTCAGTTCTGAGGTCTGGTACATGCCGATGTCTGCTTTATACACAACATCACTTTGACCAACGTACTTTCTGCTTCTGTGCGATGTCGCACATACCTCACAGTAGCAATAGGCTTTTGTATACTGGCCGGACATAAGTGAGTCAGTTGGTGGCAGACTCCCTCATATTATGAATACTGTAGCATATAGAAGAGAAGGACATCTATGGTTATGGTAAGATTTTTACACAGCTGTTCTTTATTATCAAAAAAAAAAAAAACAGTTGCTTAACAGCAGTCTTTTTAAACTCATGCATATTATCGAGGTAATCCCTTATTTTCTGTTTAGCATTGTGAAGTTGCTCTTTTTCTTGTTCTGTGAGGTTCCACCTATTTTGCAATACATGTCAGTCCCTCTAAGTAATTCTTGTTACTTTTTAACCACATCTTCCTTTCATTTCCACCCTATTTTTAAATTCCACTTTAATTTTATCCCACTTCCTAAGTATACTTTCAAAAGAAATTTCTATCTTCTGTAACATCTCTTGAATAATTTCTACTGCCCATTTTTTAAATTGCTCTCTTTTCAACAAGTGAGTGTGAAAGAACCAGTGTCTCATTTTTATTTCATTACCCTGTGTTTTTATTTTGGTTATTATTGGCGCATGATCTAAAACAGTTATTGGGTGCATTTCAAGACCTTCAGTTATATGCACATGTTCCTGTGGAATGTAAATTCTGTCTATCCTAGTGCAGTTTTTGTATCTTGGGGAATGATATGTAAATTCACTCCGAACTCCTAGTACTGAATTCACATCTTCCATGCCAAATATTTTCATAAATGTCTTTTTAAAAAATCTATGCTCCTTTGTTATATTTTCCCTTCAGGGCCCCAGACACATCTTCACTGTTGCAAATTAAATTCCATTCCCCACCTAGAAGTAATATTCCTTGCTGAAAGCTGATTGTTTCCCAGAAGTTTCTTAAGCTCCATTGTAGCAGTTTTCAGTGGAATGTAAATATGTGCCAGTGTAATCCTTCTTCCTTGCCAGTAGCCAGTTAGTACTACAAATCAACCATTAACTTTTATATTTTCTTCCATTACTGTTGGAGCACCTTTTGCAATTAATATAACTACTCTATTCTTCCTTTGCCCCAGGTATTCTGCTAAATAACCATCCTGAAAACCTTTCTTTATCAAACTCACATGTTCATTTCTTTCCAAGTGTTGTCTCCTGGAGCATAGCTATTTGCATTCTATATTTTTAATATAGTTCACTTCTTTTTTTTTTTTTTTTTGCAGTTATCTGTGAGACCATTAACATTTAAAGACATTACAGAACAAATCATAGTGTTGAGGGCTTATTATTGTCACAATTTACATATAGCAGCTTTTTTGTTAAATATCTGGTTCCAGCTTGTGTGTTATATGCATGCACCATTTGGCCAGTTAATCTTTTATACAATTGTTTTTTGTCATCTCCATTTGAGGCTATGTCACATCTTGCATTTTTAGTTTTATTGAAAACCCTCAAACAAAAAAACACACAAAATACCCCCCAAAACCTATTAACTTAATAATAACACACAAAACTATGTACATAATAAGAACAAACATTCTAAATTGATAGTGACATCCACAAGCTAGAAACAACCAAAAAGAAAGGTTGTTCATGCTAAGCATGATACAGTTTGTGCTTTTAGTAAGTGCTATCTGGTTTTGTCTTATCTTTATAGCTCTCCCAGCTAAGAAAACACTTGAATGCTTTCAGTAAGCATTTTCTCCAATCTATTTCTGTTTATCAGACTGTTTCTGGTGACATGCAAACCAAACACAAATTGCTAAGGATACCTTGTTTACCAGAAAAAAGCCTTATTATAATCAGTATTTTTTTCCATTTGTATGCTTTGTAATAAACTAGTTACTGAATAAATCATAGGGTTAACCCAGTCATTTCCATATCCAAGCATGAGAAAAAGCACACTGCTTTTTCTTTTGTCATGTTTTGTTAGCCAGACCTTTCCTTTCTCCCTGCTTTTCCCCCCATATTGCAGTACCCTACATTGCTTAAAACTAAACAAGGAAAGAGTGAGAGGGGAGAAAAAGCAGAAAAAAAACACTTGTGTATATTAGTATCCCTGTTACATTAAAAAAAGAACTGAGAAAACTCTATTTCGTAGCTTGATACCCAAAGGAAATTTAGGAAGAAGGCTTCCAAGATGGTTGCACACTGAGTAATTTGAAATATTTGAAAGTACTGTATTTTGTCAGAATTTGTTGGACTTGGGGTGGGGGGGGGACTCTAAAGCATATGCCGTACTTCATGTTATTAATGTTCAGAAAAGTGCTTTGTAGAGGGAAAGAGGAGGGAGAAAGTTGAATATAATGTACATTTTTTTTCTTAAATCGTAACAATTTTGTGGCATGTGGTTTTCTTTGCATACTGTAAAGTATTTTTTTTTCAGTTATTTTTATGTATAATGGGGATTGTAAACAGGTGCTGGTTTTCTTTTTTTTTTTTTTCTTTCTCCCTTCTCTCGCTCTTTCTCTCTTTGTTCAGTTTTAAGAAATGCGGGCACTGCAGTGTATTAAAGCCTGGATAAAAAGTATGATAAAAGAAAAATTAATGTGTTTTCTGTCATTCTTGCATGGTGATATAACTGGATTAAAGACCTTAGATTGATTTAGTAACAATTTTTAAGAGAGAGCAAGGAAATGAAAAAGAACATGGAATATTATGAGGCTTATTCTAGCAAGTACCTGTATGCTCAGTAGCAATTCTGCAGCTGTTCTTTGTTTCCATGGAAACAGTCTACAGAAACTGGCTGCCTGGTTCACATGTCTCCATGGAGACAATCTGATAGAGAAACTGGCTACAGTCTGGTGGAGATTGGCTGAGTAAACAAAGAAAGAAGAAAGAGAAATTGGGTAGGAAATGTATAACACCTTCTTTGTTAAATGTTCAGGTGTTTTTCCAAAGTAGATAATGCTCCCTGGAAGCATTCAGGGGCTTTCCTAAGGTAGTTAATGTTCTCTGAAAACATTCAGTGGTTTTCCCAGCTGGGAGAGGTCTAAAGATCAGATAAAACCAATCAGCACTTGAAAGCACAGGCTGCACTATGCATCTTAGCATGGATGACCTTTCTTTTAGGTTAACTCAACTTTGTGTGTGTCTATCATTTTGGGACATTTGTTCCTATTAGGAGGGTAAAACTTCAATATTTGAAGATGTACATAGTTTTGTGTGTTAGCATTTAAGTTAATGGGTTTTAGCGGGTATTGGAGGTGGGGGGTTTTGAGGGCTTTCAATAAAACAAAAAGTATTGTAGGATGTGACATAGGCTCAAATGTATATGACAAGAAACAACTGTATAAAAGTTCAACCTGCCAAATAGTGTATGCATGTAACACAAAAGCTGGAATTAGACATTTAACAAAGAAGGTGTTATACATAAAAGGTGATAACATTTTAATACAATAATACTTTCTTCAATGTCTTTAAATGTAAATGGCCTCAAAGATAAATACAAACAAAAAAGAGTAGTGAACTATATTAAAACATGTAGAGTGCAAATAGCTATGTTACAGGAGACACACTTAGAACTGAACATGTTAATTTGATAAAGAAAGGTTTTCAGGATAGTTATTTAGCAGAATGCATGGGACAAAGGAAAAGGAGTAGTTATATTAATTGCAAGAGGAGCTCCAGTAGTGATAGAAGAAGATAAAAAAAACGATAATGGCAGATTTGTAGTGCTAAGGGGCTACTGGCAATGGAGGAGGATTACACTGGCATGTATTTACATTCCACCTAAAAGTGCTATAATGGAGCTAAGAAAATTCTGGTAGAAATAATCAGCTTTCAGCAAGGAATATTACTTGTAGGTGAGGACTGGAATTTGATTTGCAGCAGTGAAGATGTGCCTGAGAGGCCAAGAAGGCAAAATATAACAAAGGAGGGTAGATTTTGAAGACATTTATGGAAGTATTTGACTTGGAAGATTTGAATTTAGTCACAGGAGTTTGAAGTGAATTTACATATTATTCCCCAAGATATAAAAACTGAGGTAGGCTAGACAGAATTTACATTTCACAGGAGCATGTGCATTTAATTGATGGACTTGATACCCACCCAGTAACTATTTCAGATCATGTACCAGTAATAGCTAAAATAAAAACAGGCTAATGAAATAAAAATGAGACATTGCCTCTTGGCACTATCCACCTAGCTGTTGAAAAGATAGGAATTTAAGGAATGGGTAGTGGAAGATTATTCAGAAGCTGTTAGAGAAGATAGAAATTTCTTCTGAAAATATAGCTAGGGGGTGGGATAAAATTAAGGTGGAGTTTAAAAATAGGGTGGAAATAAAAGAAAGGGAGCTATAGTTAAGAAATAACAAGAATTTATTTAGAAGGACTGACAAATGTTAAAGTATTGCAGAATCGGGGGATTCTCACAGAACAAGATGATCAACTACGGAATGCTAGGCAGAAAATAAGGGATTACCTCAATAATATGCAGGAGCTTAGAAAGATTGCTGTTAAGCAACTAGTTTTTTGATAACACTAGAGCACAAACATTTTTAACACGACTCAGGCAACAGAAAGTAGAAACAGCTGTCGCCAAACTTAGGGAGCCTGTAACAAAGAATGTAACGGGATCTTATAGGGGTATTAGAAATATTTTGGAAATTATATGAGGGTCTCATAAAGCAGAGAAATATGAAAATCAATAAAGGATACAAATGGAAATGTTTATGGAAGAATTAAATATGCCAAGGTTAGAGGTAGATGAGGCTCAATTGCTAACAGTTAGGATAGGAGGAGATAAGCAAAATTGTGATGTATAACCAATGTACAGGAAAGTCCCCGGGAATAGATGGTATTCCTGTGGAAGTTTGGAAGCTAGGAAGAAAAAACTGATGTAAAAGATCTGGAAGGTTTTGTTTAACAGTATCTTAAGAGAGGGAGAAGTACCACTGTCCTGGAAGAAAGTAGTGATAGCTGTAATACATAAAGAGAGTAAGGATCCATCCGATCCAGATTCATACAGGCCAATTTCAATACTAAAACCATGACTGTAAAGTGTTCATGTCTATAATGGTTAAACGAATAGCAAAGCTAATGCCAAAACTGATACATATGGATCAGGGTGGGTTTGTTTAGGGGAAGCAGACATTTGACAACATTAGCAGAACATTGATGATCCAGAGGGAAGCAGAATGTAAGAAAATACCATTGTTGTTGGTTGGTCTTGATGCAGAGAAAGCATTTGAGAGGGTAAGCTGGGACTTTGAGCAGGCCATTGGAAGCATTTGTATTTCCTAAAATGTTATAAGGTTGATTAGGAGAATAGATGAGGGATCAGAGGTGAAAGTTAAAGTGGGTGAGGTCCTCTCTGATAATTTCTCTGATAATTTCTGCTTGAGCAGAGGAACCAGGCAGGGGTGTCCTGTTTCCCCTTTATTATTTGCATTATATCTAGAACCATTGGCAAAGAAAATAAGGGACTCAGAAATTCAAGTATGTAATTGGTATGGTAGTCACGAAAAGCTAGCTTTATTCGCAGATGATGATATTTTGCATCTGACAAGACCAGAAAAATACTTTATAGTATTGCAGAACATTTTGAAACAGTTTCAGATCTTTTTTTGATACAAAATTTATGAAGCTAAAACAAAGGCAAAAGCGGTAAATTATGTACCCTGGATTAAGTATGATTCTAGTGTGGCAGCTAAGGATATGTGGAAAGAGACTAAAAAGATAATACAAAAACTGAAAAAATGGAAGCTTTGTTATATGATATGGATAGTAAGATACAAGCAATTAAAATAGTTTTAGTCCCTTTAGTCTTATACACAGGTCAGGCATACTTTTATCAACCAGAGGAGAAGTTGTGGGTAGCAATTAATAAAGAGCTGAAGGGCTTTATCTGGGAAGGGAAGATGGCAAGAGTCAAGTGGGATAAGCTGATTCTTCTAGTAGAACAGGGCGGATTGGGATTACCCAATTTGAAGGGGTATTTCAGAGCTACGCAGTTCCTATACATAGCACAAGCAGAAAAACTATAATTTAGAAGTAGAAAGAGATGATGATGAAACACAGGGGAAGCTCAAGAAACAAGAAAAGACTGGGATTTTGGGTGTTAAGGAGAATAACAATAATCAAGAAAATATTTGAAGAAAACTCCAATCAACAAACCCAGCAAATGGAAAACAGGAAATCCAATGGTGTAAAACCAAACACCCGACTCCACGGCAGTTTAAATCACCAATTTTATTTCACAAAAATACAGAAGATAAGGATTGAGCGCTTTTGTCTCCACCCTGGAGACCTCTACAGAATCAATTAAAACAAACAAACATTACACATTTATACACATACCAATGCTAATGAATTGATCATTACTCAATTCAACAATTAAAATTAATTACACTAGGCCACCGCCCACATGAATTGTAAACCATTTCAATTGTTACACACTTAAAAGCTTAGATGCAGGTTTGTGAATGCATCTATATGTCAGGAATGAAAGGACCACGTATAACTATTAAGTTCTTATTTCTTTGGCTTAAAACTGTAAAAAAACACTTTAAAAGTCTTTTCACTTATAAGTGCCACTAAAATTAAGTGAAGGGAAAGTGGAATATACACATTCCAGATGTAACAAATATATTTTTTTATAAGTAAAAAATGCAAAAGTTACAATGCAAGCAGTATATCTAGGTACAAAAACCTATCCAATAAAAATCTATATTTTATAATTTATATGTATAAAAAAACATGTGTACACTTATAAAATATATTGCATAGTTGTCATTCCTTAAAAACATAATATAAATATTTATATATATATATATATATATATATATATATATATATATATATATATATATATATATATATATATATGTGTGTGTACTATATTAGTATTATGGAAGTATGAAAATATATACTAATATTGTGCTGACTAATAATATAAAATGTTGAGATGTTAAAAACATTTAAAAAGTAAAATAAATAAATAATGTTGTTACACACTGTGAGAATGTTTCTTAGGATCTAATGCTAGTACTTTTAATGCTGGTGTAATAGATATACAATCATTCAACCCTTTGCCATTGCAGGCGTCTAATCTAAGCTGCCATATCATTTCCCTGTATAGTAGTTTAGTAGTCCAGTCTCCCCCTCTATCTGGAAACGATTTCCAAAGCCCAGAATTTAAAATTAGCATTAGGACATACCATAGAGTGTCTATAAAGTGCATTGTTGACATTTTTGCGGTTAATGTCTCTAATGTGTTCATATATTCTTCTACGTAGGTGTCTCTCAGTTTTTCCTACGTAGAAGCACAAACAAAATGTACAGTATGCTAAATTAAGTATGGTATTAAGGAATAACTTTATTTCCAAGGAGAATATTACCATCAAACGGAAGGAGTGGCAATGGGAACGGCATGTGCTCCCATTTATGCCAACATTGTTATGCTCTTCTGGGAGAGGAATTATGTTTTCACATCTGAATACTACCAACATCTGCATAGTTATTTCAGATTCTTGGATGATATTTTAATTTTATGGAAAGGTCAGGAAAAAGACATACATAATTTTATTGAATATATCAACAAGAGTACACCATTCCTGAGTTTCACACACGAGGTCCAAAAGAGCACAATTCATTATTTAGATGTTAAATTAATGAAAGATGAAAAAGCGAGGAGATATACATCTGCCTTATATCGGAAAGAGAATTTCTCCAACGCATATCTACATTTTGATAGTGACCACCCCCTTGTACTGAAAAAGAATATTGTAAGGGGTCAGATGATTAGGGCTTCTAGAATGACGAGTGAAGAAGATGAATTTCTGAAAGAATTAACTACTCTGAATAACATGTTTTTACAAAGGGGATATCCGAGTGAATTGATTGAGGAGGCAAAAAAATGGGTTACTACATACAGGAATACTAGATATACCCCACTGTTGAGCAGTTTAATACCAAGTAGTAATACACTTACACAAAATGGGGGGACTCTGTCTGATCAAGGGCAGAGAGATTTAAACTTTATTAATAAAACCCCATATTTGACTTTGACATACCACAACAATATTGAATGGTTGAAGAAAAGTATCAACAGTGTATGGGAAATGTTTAAAACTATGCCCACAAGGGTAGACGTCTTTAAGAATAAACTTACTTATAGTTACAGAAGGAATTATAATTTAAAAGACATCTTAGAGAATGGAAAAGAAGGATCTTGTGTTGACAATTCTTCGACTATTAGCCATAAAAGAGGGACTTTTAGGTGCAATAGATGCCCCCAATGCCCGTTTATAGCAGGTGAAAAATCTATTTATTTGCCCAGTCTACATACTACCTTAAAAGCAAGAAAATATAGTATCTGCTATACCAAAGGCCTGGTCTATTTAGCATACTGTACATTTTGTTGGTGCTTCTACGTAGGAAAAACTGAGAGACACCTACGTAGAAGAATATATGAACACATTAGAGACATTAACCGCAAAAATGTTAACAATGCACTTTATAGACACTCTATGGTATGTCCTAATGCTAATTTTAAATTCTGGGCTTTGGAAATCGTTTCCAGATAGAGGGGGAGACTGGACTACTAAACTACTATACAGGGAAATGATATGGCAGCTTAGATTAGACGCCTGCAATGGCAAAGGGTTGAATGATTGTATATCTATTACACCAGCATTAAAAGTACTAGCATTAGACCCTAAGAAACATTCTCACAGTGTGTAACAACATTATTTATTTATTTATTTTACTTTTTAAATGTTTTTAATATCTCAACATTTTATATTTAGTCAGCACAATATTAGTATATATTTTCATACTTCCATAATACTAATATAGTACACACATATATATATATATATATATATATATATATATATATATATATATATATATATATAAATATTTATATTATGTTTTTAAGGAATGACAACTATGCAATATATTTTATAAGTGTACACATGGTTTTGTATACATATAAATTATAAAATATAGATTTTTATTGGATAGGTTTTTGTACCTAGATATACTGTTTGCATTGTAACTTTTGCATTTTTTACTTGTATAAAAAAATATATTTGTTACATCTGGAATGTGTATATTCCACTTTCCCTTCACTTAATTTTAGTGGCACTTATAAGTGAAAAGACTTTTAAAGTGTTTTTTTACAGTTTTAAGCCAAAGAAATAAGAACTTAACAATAGTTGTACGTGGTCCTTTCATTCCTGACATATAGATATATTCACAAACCTGCATCTAAGCTTTTAAGTGTGTAACAATTGAAATGGTTTACAATTCATGTGGGTGGTGGCCTAGTGTAATTAATTTTAATTGTTGAATTGAGTAATGATCAATTCATTAGCATTGGTATGTGTATAAATGTGTAATGTTTGTTTGTTTTAATTGATTCTGAAGAGGTCTCCAGGGTGGAGACGAAAGCGCTCAATTCTTATCTTCTGTATTTATGTGAAATAAAATTGGTGATTTAAACTGCCGTGGAGTCGGGTGTTTGGTTTTACACCATTGGATTTCCTGTTTTCCATTTGCTGGGTTTGTAGAATAACAATAATCATGCAGAATATTATATCCATAAAGTAGCATAAAGTATTCAAGAACTAAACCAACATGGGAATGGAGAAAGGAGATTCTGCCGATAAGGATGACTGCAATTAGGGATACAGACAATAGGCAAGAGAGGGCTGGAATTTATTGGAGAAAAACTAGCAAGGGAACTAAGGTATTGGGCGCAAATAACTAGAGGGGGAAAGATAAAATGAGAAGAAGCCAAGCATTTATTTGGACTGCAGGTTAAGAGATTGCCTTCCCTATCAGAGATTGATATCAAGAGTATAGTAAAAGAAAAAGAAGTAGGGTGGTCCTAAATGAAAGACCAGCACTGATACAGTTTTTAATGGAATCTAAAACAGAAGTTAGCATTCAAAAAGGAATAATTAGTAGAGCATATAAAATTTTGCATAACTATAAGAATCAATCAGAGAAGGTTAGAAAGGATTGGGAAGAGAGAATTGGATAAGCAATTCACAAAGGAACAATGGGTGGAAATATGTATGTCTCCCAAATATGCAACAAAATCTAGAAGATTTAGGATTTTTGCCTGGAAATTGTTTACATAGATATTTTTATACCCCAAGTAAACTGCAGAGAATATTTCTTCAGGCCGACGGTAAATGTTGGAAGTGTGAAGGGGAAGAAAGAGGTAATTGGGAACATATTTTCTGGGAGTGTGGTGACTTGGCGGGCTTTAAGGATTCCCTGTGGGATGCACTATCGGAGATGCTGGGTGGGCAGATTGGTCTGATGAGGGAGATAATTTTTCTGAGCTGCAATACAGAATTGGAATTGCCTAGACATGGTAAGGCCGTGCTGTGTCTAATAATGGTGGCTGCCAAAGAAAGCAATTACTGGAAAATGGAAATCAAAATCTAAACCAACTATACTGGATGTAGTGACTATAGTAACAGAGATAAAACAACTGGAACTAAGTTCTTGGAAAAGAGTAGGAGCAAACTACATAGGAAAAAAATGGGAAGTGTGGGAACAATACCTACAATGGAGGAATGAGGTCTAAAAGGTTGTTGTTGTGTCTTTCGGCTTTTCCCAGTTAGGGGACGCCACAGCGGAACTCCGGTCCACTAATGATTGGCAGTAGATTTTTACATGCCGAGTTGCCGGCCCTGACACACAACCTTCAACGAAGGTACGCCCATTCACGCATGTCTCCACACAGAAGATGCTTTAGCTGAGAATCGAACAGGACAACGTCTTGCTGTGAGGCGACAATGCTACCGCAGCACCACCACCGCAGTGCTGACTTAAATGAGCTATATAATGTTTGAGAGAGAAAGATTGGGTAGGCAAGGAATGTATAATGTTTGCAACTGAGTGTGTGCCACTATAGTTTGTGTTGTAAAATGCTTGCGACTAGGATTGTGTCAGTGTTGTGTGTTTTCATTTATATAAATGTATGATTGACTATGTAGTAAGTGATGGTTTAATAAAGATGTTTCTTGTTTTAAAAAAAAGGCAGGAATTTAATAATTTATGTAATATTGCTTAGATTACATGCACTAGCAATATATGTGAAGTATAATGTTTGTTAATATAGTTTGATTACTTGTATATGAATGTAAATTTGCCTGTGTTACAAGTGATAATTCAGTAAAGGTGTTTGAAAAAAGTGATAATTTAATAAAGATGTTGCAAAATTACAAGAAACACTAACCTTACCATGGTCTAACTGAAATATGGAAAATGAACTTGGATGTCGTGCATTTTAAGTGAAGGGCCCTGGTAACCTAGGAAAGCTTTAAGTACTGAGCTGCTAAAGTCCTTTTCACCTTTGCCCTGAATGTTGTCTGGTATGTACCTGCTCATCCTGATCCAGTGTAACTTTAAGTATGTAAATTTCTTCTCATTTTAAAATACCGTTGCAGTAGATATTTCTTTTCCTACTCATGCCATCCACTGAATCGTGTAGGAGGAATAAAAATCCATTTGTTGCTAGTGGAGGCCAGCACACCAACCCTGTAGCTCCTGAGCTAGATGTTTTTTTTTTGTTTTAAACACCTTTATTAAATTCTCACTTGGTAGTTGGATTTATTTTTCAATACCAGTAGTGCAGTGCAGCATAAGGTGGTGCTGTACTCCTAAGTGTGTAGTCCTTCGGTTGGCATGTTAAACTGCCTGCGTTGTTAGTAGCTCAGGTGAATGTAAAAGATCCCAGAGCACTTACTGAAAAGAGAATGTGAAGTTCCCCGGTGCCCTGGCCAAATTTACCCTATTCAGTATGAATACCACCTTGGGTCTCCCCTGAAGAGAAGTCATCAATCTATTGGGACTAACCCGGTCAACAGAATAGGAATTAATAAATAAATAAAATTCTTAGACAATGACATAGGTGCACATACAATAACAGAAAACAAACAGTAGCAAACATTTTCCATGTTCATGTATTATATATGCACGTTTTCTTTTAACGATTACCATTCAATAGAGCATTACATAAATTGCACATTTCATGACCTCCTTTAAAGCTTGCTCCTCCTCCTGAACATTATTCGGCGTGTGCCGTTTCCACAAATTCAGTTTTTCTATGTAGTTCTCGCCTTCCCTTTTCTGAAGATCCCATCTCTGGTTCTTTTATCTCATTTACAATATTCATTACTTCACTTACTGTTTGCTTAGATTTTCACTTCCATTTTCTAGTAGTTGCATTTTTGGCAGCCAATAGCATTAAATGTATATGGCCTCACCATGTCTGGGCAAATCATGTCCTATATCCCATCTCAGAAGAATAATTTCCTTAGTTATAACCATTTGCTCCCCAACATTTATTACTTTGCATACTTGGGAGCCATACTGATGTCTTTCCATTGTTCTTTTGTATATTGCTTTTCTATTTTCTCTTCCCATTCTTCTGTAACATCCTGTAGTTGTTATAGTTAGCATGCAGTAGCTTACTATCTCATCTTCTCAACCCCCTTTTTTCCCATTTTCTACATAGGGCCGGGGTGTTGTCAACTGTCATCATCTCTCTATATTCAGTGCTACTCTACTACCTTCTTTGACCGTCATGCCTGACGGTCTCTGGTCTTCTCTCACGCAATCTATCCATCTCTTTGCTAGACTCCCTCAATTTCTGTTGCTTTCTTCCTGACTGTTCCAAGTTGTCTTTACCAGACTGTCTTTTGCTTTTCTGCATATGTGCCCAAAGCACCTTAATCTGCTCTCTTTGACCTTCTCTGCAGTTGGAGCTACTTTGGCTTCTGCTGTGATCTTATTTCATCATCTGTCCCACAGTGTGCACCCTATCAGCTGTCTCAGGCACTTCACATCTATCGTCTCCTCTAGTTTCCTCAACTGCTATGCGTATACTGCCCAGGTTTCTGTACCATACAGTAGCACTGGTTGCACCACTGTTTTATGCACCTTACTTTTCAATTTCTTAGACATTCTTCTGTAATACACTATCCCTGACATTGTGCCAGTTGGCTGCAGCCCCTCTGATTCTAGATTTGACCTCCTCATTCAAACTTCTGTTTTCCTCAAACACCCCTCCTAAATACTTGAAGCTGTTAAACTGTTTCACTATTTTCTCTTCTATCTCAGGTCTTAGCATCTTCTCATTTTCCCCATTTGCTGTCATTACAATGGTTTTATCTGTATTCAGTTTCATACCATGTGCCGTTAGTTTTGTATTCCATTCCATCATCATTTTCTGAAGTTCTTGTTCAGAGTCTGCCTGTAATGACATGTCTGCATACAGCAACTTTTTTGATCTGTTACCTCCATCACCAGTATGAACAACATTGAGCTCAGAGTTGAACCCTGATGCACACCCATTCCCACTGGGCACCCTTCTGTGAGATCGAACACTACTTGTACTTTAGTCATTGTGTCTTTGTATGTAGCCTGCACTAATTCTACCAATGTTTCTGGGACTTCAAAACAATGCAGAACTGTTCAAATCAGCTTTCTTGGGACCTTGTCATATGTTTCCTCCAAGTCTAGGAATGCCCAGTTGGACTCTTTCCTCATCTCTAGCTTCTCCTAAACTATCTGTCTCACTGCAAACATCAGGTCAGATGTGCTGCATCGTGATCTGAATCCTAACTGCTCATCTCCTGCCTTATTTTCTGTTACTCTGTGTATTCATCAGTCATGCTGTCTGGAACTGTTCTTGCAGTGTGACAGGAGTTTGACACTTCTGTACTGCCCACAGCAACTTCTGTTGAAAATTCAATTGAAAGCTTTACCAGAGCTTGTCTTTCACTTGGCACCTGCCTTATCCCCCTTTCTTTTTGTCTGTACTCTATCAGTCCCCGTTAGGGAAGGCAGTCTCTAAACTGAAGACCAAACTTCTGCGTAGCCTCTATTACCTTTCATTCTCTGTTTATTTGCTCCCATTACCTTGGTTTCTTTTCTAATTTTCTCCAGTAAATTCCAGCCACCTCTTGCCTGTTTTTTATACCTCTACTTGCAGCCATTTTTATTGGTAAAAATCTCCTTTCACCATTCCTTTGTTGGCTTAGTTCTTAGAATACTTTCTGCTACTTTATGAACATAATAGTCTGTATAGTTGTTATTCCCCTTAAGGAGCTGCATCCAAAGTCCTACTCTGTCCTTACTCTTAGTCCCCACCCCGGTTTCATCATCAACCCGTTCAATTGTGATTTATTTCTGCTTGTGTTTTATATATATATATATATATATATATATATGAGCCTTAACAGCGTACCTCTGAACCTTGTTCTGTTAGGAAAAATCAACTTACCAAATTCCACAACACGCCAGTAACGGAAGGGTGCACAGCCAAACAATTAAATTCAAAAAGCACAAAAGTCGCATCCAATTACTTTATTCCACAAAAAGGCCGACATCTTTTGATTTTTAAAGGGGATGAATGTACATTTAAGGAATTTATGAATTATTGTAACAGCACGGCAGATTTTTTGTCATTTACACATACATTCCACAAGGACACGATATGTTTCTTGATGTTGAGTTAAGGAAAGATGCGTCCAGTAATAGATGCCTAGCTAAAATACATCATAAGGAGACTTATTGTAATTCCTATCTCCACTACAGTAGTGCCCATCCTCAACATCAAAAAAGGTCCATAATAAAAACACAACTAGTTAGACCCGCCAGAATGTGTACCACTACCAATGATTTTGAAAGTGAATGTAGATTATTAGTCCAAATGTTTATCAATAGGGGATATCCAAAACATATAGTGAAAAATCTACTTAAGGAAGTCCAAAACAGAAGGGCGAATGGTTATTTTAAACAACATGGGTCAAAGTGTCATTATGAATAACACGCCACCCTGTGAAAATGGCGATAGCCCAAGTTTGGACTACAATTATGCTTTCATTACTACATTTAGTTTAGATGCAGAAAATATCGAACATATTCTGCAAAAAAATTGGTGCATTTTACAGTTTGATAAAGAGTTTACTAAATTTGGACACTGCCCTAGGGTGATATATAGGAGGGGTACTACATTGAAGAACCTTTTAGAATTACCCCCACCAAGGACTTACACGTACCCAGTGGATGTACAAATGTGAGTCTTGCTCATATTGTAGATACATACAAACAGGTAGCAAGTTCAACATCCTTGATGTTGACTAAACAAGTAAGGGGAGATTTAACTGCAACTCTGCTGTGGTGGTATATTTAGCCTCCTGTCAGTCTTGTAAGGGGCTTTACATTGGCAAGACTGAGCGCAAATTTAAAGAAAGGGTGTACGAGCATATTTATAACATCAGAAAAAGTAAAACTGAAAACACTCTGGCGAAACATGTAGCAGAAAACCCTGGCCACTCATTCATGGTCATTGACCAAGTGGAACTTGATATTAGGGGTGGGCCTTTAGGTTACAAGCTTGAACTAAAAGAACTAGCTTGGCAGTTAAGGACAAGGTCCTACGTTTTACCTGGTTTGAATGAAATATGCTCCCTTGGCTGTGTATTGAAATTGAGGAGTCTCAAACGCTAACAATAAGTAGGGAACATGTCAATTATTATTCATACTTTATATGGTTTCGTTTTGAATCAGGTTATATAAAAATATATATAACACAAATTATTTCTTTGGCTGAAAGATATCAGATACTTGTGTACAGTAACTTTGTGTTAAAAATGTAATTAACATAATAATTTTTTGAAACATAATGGTAAATACAGCTTTAAATAATTAATTGGATGTAAAATAGGTGATAGGTGGAGAAGAGAGGGAATTAAACATGTGCCATTATTTTATTTTTATATAAAATGGTTTGTACTATTTCAGCCTTTATCTGATGAAGTTGTGTATGCTACTTGACGAAAGCGCTTATTGTTTTTACATAAAACAGTTAAAATTACCATTGCCTGCCTTTTCTTTGTTCTTTTTGAGTAGTTTGTCTTGTGGATTATTTACATTTGTTAGATACTGGATCCCCTTAGAATGACACCAGAAACTTAGCCAGTTGTGGAAATCAGTCATTTTTTGCTTGTACTGTAGTATCATTCTGGGTGATGCTAGGATGCTGCTCAGGGCTAGAGCCATACCCGCCTGGGCTACATGACCCGAGAGCTTCTCCATGTCTCTTTTCATGTAGTCCAGGGAGGTACGTCTCAGGTCTTTCACACCCACATGTACAATGACAGAGTCGTATTTGTACCTGTTGTTGAAGGACCTGAATCACCAGAATTAAATGAACACCTGTGATTTGGTAATAGAAAATGACACTGACTGTATAAATTGCCGGTTGGGTTAGGTTAGTATGATGCACTGAAGAAGGCTTGTTAGCTGAAACCTTTTTGTGGAATAAAGTAATTGGACGCTGACTATGTTGTGCTGGCTTTTGTGCTTTTTGAAAAATCAACTTACCCACTTAATTATTGTCCTCTTTTCCCTATTAAATAAATTCTTTTAACTCTGTTAAATATGATCCAAAATATCCTCTCTTGTTGTTAAAAATACTACTGCCTTGTATTTAAAACAAAAGGAACTTGGGACTTCTTCAGTCTTGTTATCCATATTCATAATAAAGAGCATCTAGTTTATCCATTTTTGTGTTATGTTTTGTTTTGTCTCCTCCCACAGGGAAGATGTATTCTTAGATGCCATAATAGAATCCTTTTTAATCCATACATCTAAATATGTTATCTTATGTCCCTATAAATATTGATATTGCTGAACCAGTTCATATAGTTCATATGCAGTTGTGTGTGCGTGTGTGTGTGTGTGTATATATATATATATATATATATATATATATATATATATATCACTATAGCCTTTGTTTTATTTATCCTGCAGAAAACTTGAAAAAATGTTTTAAAAATATTTCAGAAATGTCCTTTTCTAGATTTAAGTGCAAAATATCTGTAAATAAAGCTAACTTTTCATAATTACCTTACTAGTTGTATCCTTGAATTTGTGGGTCCCTTATTTTATTTGCTAGTGGCTCTAAATATAAAGCAGGTAAACGGGAAAGGGGGATAACCTGCCTACTTCCTATATTCAAACATATCTTGTTGGAGAGAGAACCTTCCACCTTAATTCTTGACTCCATCCCTTCATATATCCTCCTAATTAATTCCATTATTCTATCAGAGAAGCAAATGCTACCATTGGCCTACTCCATAAAAAAACAGTTAACTCTATTGAATGCCTTTTCTGCATTAAGATCCAGCAATAAGAGAGAGAGAGTCTTACATTCTGCTTCCCTCTGGGTCATTATTATTCTATTAATGTCAAATGTTTGATCCCCTCCACAAAATCACATTGATCCATTTTCATCAATTTTGGCAACAGCTTTGCCATTCTCTTAGCAGGTATAGACATAAACATTTTGTAATCGTGATTTAAAATTGAAATGGGTCTGTATGATCTTTACCTTCTTTGGGTAATACAAACCAGAAAAAGCTTTCTTCCAAGATTCCAGTGCATTCATTCCTTTTAAAATACTGTTAAACAGAATCTTCCAGATCTTTATCACTTTCTTCCCCAAACCTTCCACAGGAATACCATCCATTTCTCGAGACTTCCCTGCATACTGATTATACATCAGCATTTTTATTTTATCTCCTCTCTCTTAGCTCAGCCATTTGTTGTTGATCTAACTCTTCCTCTAACTATGGCATATTTAAGTATTCTATAAATATTACTATTTGTTCTCTTTCTTGGTTACGGGGACACGATACAACAGAATATTTAGGAATATGGGTTAAAAAAGGCTTCAGTTGTGGCAGTTAAGGATATGTGAGAAAGGACTAAAAAGGTAATACAAAAACTAAGAAACTGGAAACTCTTGTTTATGAATAGTAACATACAAGCAGTGAAAATGTTTTTAGTCCCTTAGATCAACTGCAGAAGCTATAGTCCAGAGTTGAAGTAATGTATCTGGAAGGGGAAAATGGCAACAATTAAATGGAATACATTGATCCTACTAGTAAAACAAGGTGGCGTAGGATTACCTGATTTGAAAGATATTTCAGAGCTACAAAGTTAAGGCTCATGTGCATATCACAAGCAGATTAGAGTGGAAAGAGATAATGAAGTGAGGGGAGTTCAAGAAGTAAGGAGAGAGTGGGATTTTGGATGCAGATCCTTAAGGAGGAGAATAATAATCATATAGAGTATTATATTCTTAAAGCTGCAGAAAGTATTCCAAGAACTAAGTCAACATAAGAAAGGAGGTTTTGCCAGTAGGAATGATTAGAAGTAGGGATACAGAAAATAGGCAAGAATGGGCAGGCATTTGTTGGAAAACTGAAAGAAGGTATTGAAAGCAAATAACTAGAGAGGTAAAGCTAATAGTGAGATTAGGCAAAGCAGTCGTTTTGGACTGCAGGTTAGAGTGTGCCTTCCATACCTGGAATCAGTGTTAGAGTATAGGCAAATAGAGAGAGAGACATTGAGGAGTCTTAAGTGAAAAGATCTGCTCTGGTAGAGATTTTAGCTGAATGTAGAGCAGAAGCTGTGTTTTTAAAAAGGGATAATTAGTAGGGTTCACAAAACGGTGCATGATAATAATAGTTATGTATTTACCATAACTTGGTATCTGTGTTATCTGTAGTCACCATTCATCATGCATGGGTCTAGGATCCAACATCATATCCAAGCCGGCAAAAACTTAGACAACAGCTTAGCTCAAGCTCCTCCCCTCCCATAATGCTCTGCTGCCCTCTAACCCCTCAGATTGAGTTTGCCCTGGAGAAAGAAGACAGTCAGAGTAGACCTGCCACCAGAAAGAATCCAGCTAATCTCCTGCCACTCCTTCAGGAAGGGGGATAGGAGGGTGGGATTGTGACAAATGGTGACTACGGATAACACTGATACCAAGTTATTGTAAGTACACAACTATTAATCTGATGTTA
Organism: Protopterus annectens; assembly: GCF_019279795.1. NCBI lineage: Eukaryota > Metazoa > Chordata > Ceratodontiformes > Protopteridae > Protopterus > Protopterus annectens. The sequence goes on along the minus strand of NC_056743.1, from coordinate 1,483,121,887 downwards.
TCCTAGTCACCATTCATCATGCATGGGTCAGAGTCCCCAGCTACACAACATTCAAGGGTGGCCTCATGGAAGGACATGCCGAAGAACAGTGGAGCCAAAGGAAGCCCTTCCCCTAGAAACTAAGTCAAGCTTGTAATGAGAAATTAATGTATGAAGGGAAGACCAAGTTGCTGATGTACAAATGTCATCCAAGGATTGACGAGCTAAGAAGGCAGCTGATGTAGCCACTGACCTGGTAGAATGAGCCTTAACCGGTCCAGGCAAAGGAGAACCACAGGAGGAGTAAATGAAAGAAATGCACTGAGAAATCCAACAGGAAATGTTAACTTTTGAAACAGCTTGGCCCTTCCTGTTGAAAAGGCCACAAACAATTGGTCTGACAGATGAAAAGCCTTAGTTCTGTGTAAATAAAAATTAAGCTGTCGGTGAACATCCAAGGTATGCAAAATATATTCCCCCTTGTTAGCATAATTAGGAAAGAACACTGGAAGTTGGATAGTCCGCGGTTCGCTTCAGTGGCCTCTTTTGACATAAAAGAAGGATTGGGTCTCAACGCTACTCTGTCTTTACCGAATAGCAAATAAATAGGCTTGATGGTAAGAGCATGCAATTCTGAAACCCTTTTCACTGAAGTTACAGCCACCAAAAGGGCAGTTTTCCAAGAAAGGAATTTGAGATCACAAGATGAGGCAGATTCAAAGGGGGCCCAAGTTAGAGACTGCAGCACCAGCACAAGATTTCACGGTGGAGAAAGATCTTTGACTGGGGGATGCAGTAAAAAGACACCTTTCATGAAAGCCTTGCAGAGGCAAGAAGAGAATGTAGGTTCATCATTAAGGTTGAAATTAGAAATAGCAGCCATTTGGACTTTAATCGTAGAGAAACTAGCGCCCTCCTGAAAGAGGGAAGCCAGGAAAAGGAGAATGTCGGTCTGAAGTAGAAGCTGAAAATGGATCCAGATTCTGATCTTTAGCACAGATAGAAAATCTTTTCCATTTACTTCTGTAAACTCACTTGGTGGAAGATTTCTGAGAAGCCAGGATAATGTCCTTCACAGGGGATGCAAGCCTGGACTTAACAAGAATCAATGGGATTGGACAAATCAAGCTGTCAGATGGAGGGTCTTCAGATTTGGAAGTGGAAGGAGGGCTTGGAATTGGATTGAGCACCCAAGGGGATGCTTCTGATGAGACTGTAGAAGAGGGAACCACATCTGCTGAGGCCAGAAGTGGCAATGAGGATCAACTGCACCCTGAGGCATCTTGCTTTCTGAAGAACTCTCGGAATTAGTGACAATGGAGGAAAGGCGTAAAGGAGACCTGTAGGCCAACCGTGAGTCAGACCATCCCTGGAAGACTTCCCCCTCTGGGGGGATCAAGGCAAAGTAACTGCTGTATTTGTGGTTGAGAGGGGAAGCAAACAGGGATCGCAGCTCAGTTGGCCCCACTGATGGAAGATCTGCTTTGCCACTAGCGGATTCAGGGACCACTCATGCTGGGTCAGAATAGCCCTGCTCAACTTGTCTGTCAGCATGTTTGATGCTCCAGGAATAAGTGTTGCAAGGAGAAAGCACTGCGAGGACATTTTCCACTCCCAGACCCTCATGGCCTCATGACAAAGTAGATAGGAACATGTGCCCCCTTGTTTATGTACCACTCAACTGCCATGTCGTTCGTATGCACTGCTGTAGTCCCTAGAGGGAGGCAGTCCTGAAAGGCTTGCAAAGTGAAGAGGACTGCTGTCATCTCCAGAACATTGATGTAAAGTTTGGTCTCTGAATGGGATCATGTCCCTTGGACAGTCTTCCCCAGGAAGTGCCCCCCCCAGGAGGAAAGTGTCTGTGGTCACTATGGCCATCGGAATGGGGTGAGAAAAGGACCTGCCCGCTATGAGGTCTGGAGAGTGCATCCACCATGATAGATGTCTTCGGTATATTGGAGTATTCCTTATAGGAACTGAAAGAGGATGAGAAAGAGCTGACCATTGAACGGATAGGGTCCACTCCAGAACTCTCATATACTACCTGGCCAGTGGAACCAAAATAAATGGCCACTGCCATGGACCCAAAGGCTATTAGAATGAGTGATACTGGTGGACGAGTTTGCTCCAAAAGAGATTGTACATGAGACTAGATTAGTCACCCATGGGAGAGCTGCAGTCTCCGAGACTGTGTTCAACTGAGTACCAATGAACTCCAGGTGTTGAGACGGGATCAAGGAAGACTTGGCGAGATTTACTGTGATTCCGAGCTGGTCAAAAAAACAAAGAAGAAACTTGTGTGGTCTCGACCAGTTGATGCTGTATGGGAGCTTTGAGGAGCCAATAGTTGAGGTGGGGAAATACCTGGAATCCCTGCAGCCTAATATGGGCTGCCACCACTGCCATACATTTGGTGTACACCTAGGAGGCTGTGGTGAGTCCAGAGGACAGGGCTCTGAACTGGGAATATTCAGCTCCTATGCGAAAGTTTGAGAAGTCTCCTAGATCGCTTGTCTATTTTGATATGATAGTATGCGTCCTGGAGATCCACAGAGCACATCGTCATTTTTGTACAGCAGGGGCACAATGGACTGTACAGTGATCATCCGGAACTTTGACTTCTTGACTGAAGTTCAACTGAGGTCCAGAATCGGACAGAGGTCCCCTGTTTTCTTTGGTACCAAAAAGAAGTGGGAGTAAGTTCCGGATCCTCTTTGCTGTGTGGGGACCTTTTAAATGGCTCTTTTTCTGAATTAGGTTGGTCACCTCTAGACGGGCTAACTCTCTCTGACTGGGTAGCATGTCAGGGAGATTTCTGCTTTTTGGCGGGGGAGATTAGAAACTGGAATATATTAGCCCCTGGATGCAATTCTTAGCACCTATTGATCAGTTGTGATTTCTGCCCAGGCTAAAGGGTGCAAAGATAAACAGCCCCTGACTGCTTCCAGGGAGGGACAGTTGGTCTGCACTTCAGGAGCGCTGAAAGGGCTTCTCAGAGAATGGTTCTCTAGAGCCCTGGTATTGCGGGCTGTCTCTGCCCCTAGGGCAGTGTCAACAATCGAACCCTCCTCCCCCATCACCTGGAAGAGGGATCCTCCTGAGCTTCCTGAAAGGAAGACTGCGACTTACGGAACCAGAACTTTACCCCCCCACTGGGTCTTGGAAAAGGGACTTTAGGAGGTAGAGAACTTGATCCCTACGGCCAGCAGTGTTTTCCCTTCTTGCTCACTGCAGGTTAAAGTTTCTTTTATGGTCTGTCCAAAGAGGATTGAATCATTGAAGGGAGCTTTGGTGAATGATGCCTTAAAGGCCTCCACAAACCCACATAAGCAAAGCCAGCCATGACACCTGATGGCGATGCCTGTGCCCGCCACCAGTGAGTTACCCTCTGCAACATTGGATATCAACCTCATGGACAAATTAGCTATGGATGCGAGAGTGGCCAGCTTGGGAGAAACGGTCTTAAAGTCCTCTGCAGGCATGGACACCAAGAGGGAAGTGGTAAGCTCCTTTATCAAATCCCTCTGAAGACTGGTGAGATGTGTTAAGTAGTTTAAGGCTCGCAAGCTGAACAAAGCCAATGCAAACACCCACTTTCTGAATCTGTCAGTCGCTCTCGACTTGCGATTGGGAGGATGGACAGATGAATTCTGTTATGCCAGCTCTTTTTTGGTGGCAGCAGCTGCCACAGTCGCATCCACCGGAACTACCTTGAACCAAAAGAATTTGTCAGAACGGGACTCAAAAACTTGTCCATTTTCTTAGGTACTGGCTCCACTGTATTGAGTTCCTTCCATGCCCTGCTGGCAGTGAGATTGATCAAGGGGTCAGCGGGGGGGAGGGGACACCCAAGAGGTAGATGGGCCTGTTCTGAATGCCTCCAGAAACACGTTTCCCTCAGAGGACGGGGGCTGGGCAGACAAACTGCTCTTAGCCTTAAGGATGTCCAGGATGTTTCTGAAGGAGACATCATCAGGCAGCGACCTAGGGAACCCGTCCCCCTCATCGATGTCCTTGTCCTCCATGAGAGACTCGATTGGGGAGTCAAGATGTCTCCTCTTACATGTCCTCTTCTAATGCATTTCCTGCAGGGGAGGCTCTGGGAAAGACTCAGAACAGGTGGGGACCATGATGGATTAACTCCCCCCGGAGGCTGGATCGAACAGGCTGACTGCTGACTAGGAGCAGGATGAGAGGGTCCGCTCAAACTGTGAAGCTAGGATGTTGCCTGACGAGCAGGGGAGGTCGCTCTCGTAGCAGAGAGAGACCTTTCTACCACCTGGAAAGCAGAAGGACTGGACAAAGTCTCCTTCCCCTCCCCGGTGGACAGCACCACGAGAGGATGGAGCAGACCCTGCCATGACCTCCAACCCTCAGGAGAAGGCTGGACCAGATCTGTCAAGAGCCAAAGCACAGAGAGGTAGAGAATGATCCGAAAGGGCCAGACCCTAACCCGCCCCCACGGACTCAAAGGTGACAACCCAGACTGGTGGGCCCCGCCTGCCCCAAGGGAGGTAGAGCAGAACTGGCCAACGACTCTGATGTGGTAGGGACACAGAATGTCCCAGAATTCCCCCACCTCCTTGATGCAGACCGCCAGCATCCCTGAGCCCAATCCCAGCTGGGTTGGATGAGGAGAAACTAGCCGGGGAGTAGAAGGCTCCCTAGTCTGATGGGCTGGGGAAGCCAGAAGCCCCAACTCTGAGCCTTTAAAAAGGACCACATCATCTTGTCCATATCAGAAGGAAGGATGCTCCTGGAGGATTGGGAGGAGATAGAGGATCTAGCTGGAGACCCCTGTCGGGACCCTGAGGACTTTCTCCAGTGGTTCGGGGAATGGCTCCTTCAAGGAGGGATAAGAAGTTAACTGTCCTCTCCCAGAAGATCTGCGGGACAGCCCTTGATAACAATAGGACCAGACACAGGTCTCCAATCTGATCGTATCAGAACCAAGGGAGCAGAAGGGTCCGAGGGCATAGCTCTTGAATCCCTGGGATCCAGCAGAATCGGATCCATGGCTGAACCACTCTGACACAGATCCGAAGGCCTTGGATCTGGGAGTTGACTCTAAAACTCTTGGATCCAAAGACCTTGGACCCAGAGAGGCCTTGAATCTGGGCGTTGACTCTCTAGAGGTCCTAGGATCAGAGACCCTCAGATCCAACACCACTAAGGCTGGAGTGGGATCTGGGATCCAACAGCCTAGCTTTCTTTCCTGAAATCTCTCCGGAGGAGGAGGAAGAGGTAGCCTTTCTTTTGTGGTCAGAGGGGCCCGACTTGGTCTAAGGCTCCTTGACCAAGGGACCCCCCTGAACCATACCTTTTAGGAGCAGTTTATTTCGGTGCTCGACCAGAGCTCTGGGGTTGAATGCAGCACAAATGCCGCATTCAACCTCCAGGTAGCCTGTGCCAAGACGGTAGAGGCACTCTTCTTGCGAGTCAAAAACTGGCATCTTCCATCCGCACGAGGAGCACCACTTAAACCCTAAAGGTTTCTCAGACATAACAGTAGAGGAGTCCAGCAGCCAAGCTACAGTCCTAAACACTAAAGTCAGTCCCACACACACAACACACTGAAAACTAGACTATATTACAAAAAGACAAGAAAACAAATTCACAGAAGAAAATTCCTGCGCTAACTACCACAATACGAAAAAGGCAGTAAAAGCCAAAGAAACTGGAAGGGATGAAAGGAAAATGCCGGTTCACTAACGGAACAGCTACAGAAACTAAAAATACTAAGATAATAAAGAAAGAATAAGGGGAAAAACCCAAAAGGAAGACCTACTGTTTGAAAATTTGTAATCCCAGAAGAGCTGAGCAATCTGCGTCTGTCTGTTAACCGTGGCAAACGAGATCTGAGGGATTCGAGAGCAGCAGAGCATTATAGGAGGGGGAGATGCTTGAGCTAAGCTGTTTAAGTTTTTGTCAACTCTGATCCAATGTCTGATCCTAGACTTATGTGTGATGAATGATGACTAGTTTAACATCAGATCTATATGAATCAATCAGAGGAAGTTAGAAAAGATTGGAAAGAGAACTGGAGAGAGAACTAGAAAAGCAATTTACAAGGGAACAATGGGAAGACATATGTATGACTCCTAACTAGGCAACAAAGTCCAGAAGATTTAGGATTTTTGCTTGGAAGTGTTTGTGTATGTATTTTTATACTGCAAGCACACACCAGAGAATTTTCCACCGGTAGATAGCAAATGATAGAAGTGTGATGGGGAAGAAAGAGGTAGCTGAAAATGTGTTTTTAGGAGAGGAATGAGTTTGCAGATTTTAAAAATTCTGTACGGAGTATCCTTTCAGTAACATTGGGGGAGCAAATGGGTGTAACTAAGGAAAGTATTCTTTTGAGACATAGGATCTGAATTGCGCAGACATACTAAAGCCTTAAGTTCAATTCTGTTGATTGCCAAAGAGCAATTACTAGAAAATGGACATCATAATATAAACCAACTGTATAGTATTGACTATTGTAAAAGAAATAAAAGAAGTGGAAGAGGGATCATTAGAAAAGAGAAGGAGCAAACTACTTGGAAATGAAATATTAGGAGCAATACATGTAGAATAATGTCCAGGAGGAGGAGGAGTGAGGTTTAAGGAAAGGCAGGAATTGAGCAATTTATGTAATGTTGGATTAAAAGTTTTCATAATTAAAGACTTTATGTAATATATGCATGTAAATGGAAAAAAAATTATCTGATGTCCTTTTTCATTCATTCCTCAACAGTTGGGTTCGGATCGACCCTCTGATCTCACTTGGCCGTTATTTTCTGCATGTGGTCATTAAACTCTTGAGCTCCTGCCTTACCTGTAATGCTACATCACCTAAGATAGTGCAGATCTCATTTGCTGCTTCCTCATTCGGACGTGGTTGCTGTGAGCTCTCAAGCTTAATGCTCAAAATTAGAGAGAAGTCCTTCTATTGTTACTGTTGCTTCACTGTTTACTTTTTTCTGTAGTTTTTATATTTCCTCCCTTTATACTCTTTAGTGTAATTCTCTCTACCATTGTTGGTAAAATTTATTTTTCTAATCTAGCCCCTTTTACATGCCAGTGTAGTCTTTGATACCATAGTTGGTATCTCCTTTCCCCTTTCCATTTCTATATTTTATATAAAAAAAAATTATCTTTTGTATTTTTTTTTCCTATAAAATGTCCGAAAAACCTTCTGGGTTTAAAAAATGCTGGAAATGCAGTCCTAGGTTACTGCTCTCTGATGCTCACGCCTTGTGTGTTTACTGTCTAGGCCTTGAGCACCTGCAAAAAGATTTTGACATTTGTAAATCTTTTAATCCTTGGGCCATTGAGGACCAGAAGAATAAAGCTCATTTTAAAAGGCTTGTTTCCTTCATCCTTCTTAGGGCTTTATCTGGGGCTCACTCTCCCCCAAACCTGCATCTTAGGAACAGTCCAAAAAAACTTTTGAGTCCTTCAGGCTCATCCACCCCTTCCTGTAACCCAATGATGGAGCCTGCAAGGAAGAAACATAAGTTAAGAACATAAGAAACATAAGAAGCCCTACCTAGTTTGGCTTTAAGGGCAGATCATTCCTCCTAAACCTGGTGGACTTCTTTGAGACAGTTACCAAGGCTATAGATGAGGGCAAGGTGGTACACACAGCCTACCTTGACCTCGCTAAGGCCTTTGGCACCATTCCCCATTCTGGTATTATAGACAAGCTCACCAGCCTGAACATAAACCCCTACGTCACAAGATGGGTTGCCAACTGGCTCACGGACAGAACCCACATGGTGAGAGTTGCGGGAGCTAAGTCCAACTCTAAACTGGTTACAAGTGGCATTCCCCAGGGCTCAGTCCTAGGACCCCTCCTGTTCGGCATATACTTCTCAAAGGTACAGGCAAGCACAGGAGGACTATGGATGACCAAGTTCGTAGACGACTGCAAACTAGGGGCTATAATTGACTCTCCGGCTGACACAGACATCCTCCAAAAGGGTTTCACTGAGACAGATACCTGGTGTCAATATCATGACCTCAAGCTAAATGCCAAAAAGTGCATAGTCATCCCCTTTGGAAAAAACAAAGTACCCACAAACTACTACATAGATGGTAGTCCCCTAAATATGGAAGACGTAATAAGGGATCTGGGGACCCAAGTAGATAGTAATCTCACCTTTGATAATCACATTGCCAAAGTGGTTAGAAAATCCTTTTACATGACCCACCTAATCACAAAAGGGTTCGCATCCAAATCAAAAGAGGTCATTGTGCCCCTCTACTCATCACTCATCAGACCCATCATAGAGTACAATGCCCCATTTGGAATGTACCTTACAAGACACCTGCAACAGCTGGAAAGACCACAGAAGTACCTCATCAAGAGGATCACTGGCCTCAAACAGATCCCCTATGCAGCTCGACTGAAGAAACTCCAGCTGTACTCTGTTGCATACTGCCTACTCAGAGGTGATCTCTGCCTGACATACAAGGCCATGTCCAACCCAGAATTGATGGACATGCTCCACCTAAAGAAAACCTTATTCCCTTGAGCCACATACTCTATTGTTGTGATGAGGTTTAGATCCCTAAATAGGATGTGCTGGAGGGACAGATTCCTGTCCCAGAGACTTCCCATGCTTTGGAACAAGATTCCAATCTACATTAGGCAGAGCTCCTCATTAACACTCTTCAAAAGAAACCTTGACGAGTGAATGGGAAACAAAGTTTACCCTGGGATCACTTCAGTGGCTCTGCTGGACGGTGGCAAAAGCCAACACATTCTGGCTAGGCTTATAAATGTCTTCGGGCAGATAACCTAGTACCTACCTATGAACCTATAAGTCAAACCTGAAGACTGTTCCTTCACCGAAGCCAACATCCAACATGATATCCTCTTTCACGAATCTTGGATTATTGGATCTGAAGCTTCTGCCTTGGCCCAGATATTCTCCCTCCATTGATCCAGTACACACTCAGGTCCCATCTCCATTTTTAGAGTCTCGCCAGCATTCCAGATTTCCCTCTGTGGCCACATCATTTTTTCCTGAAGTCTGACCAAAGCTGATGTGGATAGAATGATGAGGAAGCTTCTTTCAGAGCAGATTCAGATGGGAGTTCTTCTGGCTCCTACCCCCTCCAGGTCAGGAAGCCTTTAATAGTTCTACATCTCGGATCTCGGCTCCTCCTCTGGTCCAACTAGTGGTTTCCAGAGCCCTTGCATCTGAGTCTTCTGAGACCATCTGGGTTGGATCCCAAGACCATTGTATCCTTGGCTCCAAAACCTTCTTTGAGTGCACCAGCTCCAAGTGCATCAGAATCAGGTGACTCTCTGAGGCGAAGTGTCCCTTCCAGATCCAAGGTGATGGAGTCATCTTTGAAGTTTTCAGAGCAGTCTCTACCTCTTGGAGCTTCAGCATTGGATAGCTGGGCTCCAGCCTCTACCTCAGGTGGACTACCTTTGGGGCAGGGGGAGCTGATGGGGAGGAAGCTTGGCTTCTGTGCTCCATTGACTTCCTTCTCCCCAGGGTGTTCCTCTTTCGGGGTAGTGCAGTGAGAGTTTTCTGTTTCTGCAGGACAGATGGTTCTCTCCCCCCCCCCCCTCGGATCTCCCCTCTGCATCCCATATTTCGCTGCATCTTTAGCCTCATCACTCTATTCTGCAGGGACAGCCGACCTAAGGTCTCCAGGTTACCCAGCAGAGTATTACCATTTCTTCTGCTAGTTCTCTGGCACACCCCAGCAAAGAAGTCCATAGGAAGAGAAAGTGCAAGAGTAGACATTTAAACTCCCCTCAGGAGTCTGTGACTGAAGACATCAATTTTTATGAGGGGGAAGGGTCCCCAAGATCACCACTTGATGTCTCATTTTGAGACATACCTAGAAATCGTTAAGCAGAGGGGTGGTTGGTCTACTGATAACCATTCCCAAGAGGAATTATTATTCCTGGAGTCTAATAGATCTGGTATATCTTGGGTGACTCCACCCACTGATGAGCTCATTGAATTGTTCTCTAGGCAGACGTCGAAGGACCCAAACACAGTTGAGCCGATCCCGAAGAGACGAGACCGGATTTTGGAACCACCACAAGGAAAGGAATATAGGAGCAAAGGAGTTCCAGTAGATGGCATGGTCATTGTGGAGACCACCAAGAAGGAACTCACAAAACAGAGTTCTACTGTCCATCCCCCTAACCGGGGAGTCAAGGGTCATGGACAGATTTGGGAAGCATGTTTATGCTTCAGCGACATTTGCACTCAGATTGCTGAATTATCTGGCACACTTCACTAGATTGTAGAGGGATTTGATTAAGGAAATTTCCAACTCTTTCACAGGGGCCAGTACTTCTGAGGCTCAGTCTTTTGTGGCCTTGCTGTTGGCTATCCTACAGTCGATTACTAATTTGTCCATGAGGCTCATTTCATATGTGGCTGAAGGTACCTCAAGGGTGACGGGTTCAAGCATTTCCATGAGGAGGTATGCCTGGATGCTTTTGACTTTGTAGAGCCCTGCATCATTGTGTCTGTTAATGGAACCTCTTTGTTTGGCCCCAAGGTAAAAGACACTCTCCAGGTGTGAGCAAGATGGAAAGACCTTTTGTGCAGTAGGGGTACTTTTTTCAGCTCCTGAAAGAACCTTTTCCAGGAATCAATGAGGAGGTCATAAAATGTGGTTCAGAAAGTCCCAGGGTCCTTTCCAAGATCCACATGGAGATGGTTCCCCCAGAGGCAGAGGGAGGAACTCGAATGGAAGATACCACTCATGCGATAGAAGAGACCTGCAGAACCAGAGGCTCCAGAGATTCCTTTTCCAACAAACCCTACCAGTGCTCCTGAAAGGAGGCCCTATTGCCCACTTCTGGAGGCAATTTGGGGTTTTTTTTATCCCTGCACCAGAATCCCTGGCTAGACATTACAAAAGATGCATGCTGCAGAGGATTATTTCCAAAGGTTATATAATTCCCTTTTCCCTACCACCTCCACCTGTATGCAAAATTCCCAATGTTCCAACCATTCAGAAGAAAGCAGCAGCATTAGAAATAGGAAAGCTGCTAGAAGAGAGTCATCCAAGAGGTCTCACCAGACCAAATAAAATCTGGAACTTTCTCAAGATTTTTTTTAGTGCAAAAGAAAACCAGGGAACTGAGACCTATTCTGGGTTTCGGCAGTCTGAACAGATCAGTTCAGCACAGTTTTGGATGGTTACGGCTCAGTCCATTCTGCCCTTTTTGTGCAAGGATGACTGGATGTGCTTGATAGACCTTCAGGATGCGTACTATCCCATAAAAATGAACAGACAATCCATAAGGTACTTACGCTTCTGGCTGGGAGCCAGTCATTGCCAGTTCAGAGCACTGCCCTTTGGCCTCACCACTACCCCCAGGGTGTTCACCAAATGCATGGCATTGGTAGTGGCTCACTTGAGACTGCAGGGATTCCGAGTGTTTCCGTACTTGGACAGCTGGCTCATAACTGCTCCGACCAGGCATCTACTGATAAGATCTTGAGACTGGGTACTCCAGACTTGCTCACCTCTGGGGATTACTATAAATTACAGCAAATCTCAGTTAGAACCATCTCAGACATTGGCGTTCGTAGGAGTAGTTATCATCATAGTTTCCTTGACAAGCCTCTCTTCCTTATCCAAGCGTTCAGACTATATGATTCCAGGTCAGAAAGGTAATACAAAATTCCTCAATTTCAGACTGATTTTATAAGCCTTGGTACGAGTGTCTGCAGCGATAGTTCTAGTTCCTCTAGCAAGATTTCATGTGAGAATTCTTTGGTGGATGTTGGCAACTCAGTGGTCCATTCTTCATCAGCATGTGTCCACTCAGTTAAGAATTACCCAAGTATGCAAAAGATGCCTTGGTGGTGGTTTCACTAAGATCAGGTTCTACAAGGCTATCCCTTCATTCTTCCTCAACCCAAGGCTGTAGTGACCACGGATGCATCCCAGATTGGGTGAGGGGGGAGCGCTTCCTGGGAAAAACAGACCAAGGCACATGGTCCCCTGTAGAGACCAATTTACGTGTCAGTGTCCTGGAAATGAGAGCAGTCCTCTTAGCATTGCAGGCCTTCAAAGACTCTCTCCCTTTTGGGACAGTTGTGATTCAAGCAGACAATATGTCTGTGGTTTGCTACATCAACAAACAAGGAGGAACCAGATCTTACCCCCCTGTGTTGAAATGCTCTCATATTTTGGCAGTGGGCGTTCTCATAGAACTGATTTCTTATAGCAAGGCACATTCCAGGGAAATCCACCGTGATAGCAGACAAGTTGAGCAGGTCCATTCTACTACCTCACGAGTTGTCTCTCAACAAGAAAGAGGCGGAAATGATTTTTCATCAGTAGGGCCAGTCGTGATGCGGCCTGTTTGTGTCTCCCTTAAACAAGTGCACCAGGGTTTTTTTCCCCCGAATCTCCCCTCTGGGGGAGTCACCGAGAGACGCTGTCCTACACTATTTCTCTCCCAGTCTCCTCTATGCTTATCCCCCATCCTTTAATTCCCAAATTTCTGCAGAAAGCATCCCAGCTCAAGAGCAAAGTCATCCTCATTGCCCCTTACTGGCATCAACAAATTTGGTTCCCCTTCATTTAGCCTCATCTGATCTGCCCTTCTGGGTGTCTGTCCAATTCCAGACCATCTGTCTCACTCATCAGGCATGATTCACCCAGATATCTCAAACCTACAACTGACCGAATGCTTCTGTACTTGTATTAATAGCCAGACAACATACGCTCTCCTCTCATGTTCATCATATACTTTTGTCTTCCCACAAGGCTTCCACAGGAAGCTTTATAGAGGTAAATGGAAGAGATTTGTTTTTTGGGTACACCAGAAACATGTTGATCTTCTTACAGCACCAGTACATAGTGTCCTTGAAATTTTAGCAGCAATTTTCAACGAAGGAGCCAACTTCTGAACTATTAGGGAACAGCTAACTGCCATCTCTAATTTTCGTGTAGGGATTGAAAACATTTCCTTGGCTTCATCTAAACTCTGTAAAGCCTTTTTGTGAGGTACCCTTCTTTTGAGACCCCCTTATATGGATCCAACTCCTCCATGAGACTTAAATTTGGAATTAAATCCTTAATTCATTCACCTTTTGAATCAGCAGCTAAATGCAAGTTAAAATTTTTGATCTGGAAACCTGTATTTTTGGTAGCCATTACTTCTGCTAGAAGACTATCAGAACTTCAAACGCAGTCTTCTAAATCTCCTTACTTAGTATTTTGTAATGATAGGATGGCTTTACTGACCAATCCTACCTTCCATCCTAGTGGTGCCTGAATCAAACTTCAGTCAATCTATTAATTTGCCAGTTTTCTTTCCAAATTTTACAAACAAATGTGAATATATTACACTTACTGGATGTGCACATACAATTGCGTTTTTGCTTGCATAGAACAAAAAATTTTAGAAAAACAGATCAATCGTTTGTCTACTTTGTGGACTCCAAATTAGACAAGCTGGTCATAAAAGTAACCTTAGCCAGATAGCTAACCGATTTGTATATCCTTTGTGTATAACAAATTGGGCCTTTCCTTACCAGAACCTTTAAGAACCCATTTAGCCAGGTCTATGGCAACCTCTTCAGTTTTTTTTTTTTTTTTTTTTATCCAAGGCTACCATGGACGATATATATGCGGCTGCTACTTGGGCAAATCCTCATACCTTTATTTCTCATTACAGATTGGATCTGGGCTGGAGGGGAAGAGCAGCCTTCGGCCCAGCTGTGCTCAGGAATATCCTTTCTTAGAGTCCTCCCAGGATTTCAGGTTTCAGGGCACTCTGTCCCAATTGCTGAGGAATGAATGAAAATTGACATAATCAGTTATGTACTCACCATAATGTTCCATCTGTGTTCATTTTCATTCTTCTTCATTTCCCCTCCCGCAAACTCCTGACTTTGAACTAATGACTTCTGGAAGTGAGAACTTTTAAGGGAACCACTATTCCTTGTGTTGAGCTCCAGATATGGTTTTCTGTTTAACATGATGCCGATATTTCCTTATTCTATAAGCCAGCAAACAAGATATGAGGTATGGTAGGGGATAGAGCATTATGGCTAAGGGAGGAGCTTGCTTAAGAGTTTGCTAGCGACCACAAGCTGAAAATAACGGCCAGGTCAGATCCGAACTCAATTGTTGAGGAAGAATGAAAATGGACAACACAGATGGAATGTTGTGGTGAGTACACAATTTTTTTGTATCATCATAAAAGAAAACAAACCATATTATGTATGCCTATGTCTTAAGTGACAATCTAATAAAGGTGCTTAAAAAAAAAACAGCTGCAGTTAGGGTGATGGCTAAAGTTCAACTGAAGCTGAACTGGTAACAGTAGGACCTTAAATGATTAAATAAAAAAATGTATTTCATTCATTTATGTATTTATTTTGGCAGCTCTTTTTCAGCCAAGCGCCAAGATGTCACAGTGCCTACACTGCTGATCTGGGGGGAGAAGGATGCATTTTTGGAGCTGGGAATGCTGCCATACATAGAACAGTATGTACAGAAACAGCTGCAGAAGTATGTGGTGCCAGAGGCCAGTCACTGGGTGCAGCAGGACCAACCTGAAGTTGTCAACAAACTAATGTGGTCATTCTTGAAACAAAAAATTAAGTAAAACTGTAGTTATACTGGACATTTCAAAACCAAGGGTCATAAAATTTATTTCCTAGCGCTGCATCAAGGAAATATAATGGGACCACCTGCAGAGTAAATTCTGTATTAATAATCACCTGGCATTTGCATTCTTACAAGCTTTGTGTATTTTTTACCCTTTTTTAGTTGGAAAATTGTTTATTTCCTTGAGTTTTTTTTAATTGATTGCAAAGATTTCATTGGTTTTGAGTTTAATAACTGCAATTCGGAGTAGTATATTTTCATTAAGTAAGATCATGTGAGATGCTGGGAACAGACACTGATTTAATAGATTTTTATACATTTTTATACAAAAGTGTGTGAAATGCTTTATTGCACATTGTGAATGTTAATATCTGTTTTGTTTACATTGATATACATTTTAGATCAATTTCGTAATGACTACAAATTGTATAGGAACTATTTTAGTAAATTAAAAACAGTCAAAAAAGTATGAATTAAAGGTGCAGACTCGCAAGGCTGTATTAGCTTTTGTAAGCAGTTGTGTGTGTATTGTATACCCATTTGCACCTTAATCTGGAATGTGTGCAGGTTTTGAGCTGCCATTCAGTATGTTTAAGCAACTGATTTCTGAATATAATGAACCTTAGCAATGTGCAGTACTTGCTGCTTACCTTATGTTCTTGTTTTATCTCATTAGTTTTTTGTAGTACAGATTTATGTCAACAACAACAAAAACAGCATACTTCTCAAGTATACCTCATTATGAGGAATGCTCCTCATTTTGACTCTTAAAATACCATTGTTCCACATTGAAAGAGTCAGTCACACATTCAGTGTTAAGAATATTTTAACTGATTTGCATGGTAAGTAATACTGAATCATATTAATTCATCAAAAGAATCCTTAGTAAGTATAAAGTAACACATTTTAACTGTCCTGTTAGCTTCATATTTGACATTGTTAGTGTGCTGTTAGTAAGTGTTCCACATTTTGCCCATTTGTTCCACATTATGAGAGGTAGTGTGCCACATTCTGGAGAAGGAAGGTTGATAGCTATGAAAAAACAGATTTCTTTCTGATTGCTTTTTGTTCTTTACCACTTTTACCAAAATTGCTACTGTCACGTTTATATAGCAGTACAGCTGTCAAAATGATAATTACAATTTTTGTCGCTTGCAACAGGAAAATTCAGTTACTGTTTTTGTCAGCTCTTGTGTTATGTTGGATGCTGTCCATTCCTGACTGATATGTTTGTCTTTATAATACATTTCTTTCTGTTGGGAAAGGAATCAACACCACCATGTGAATTGCAGTGATGTGTGAAGAGAAGAAAATGTTGAGACCTTGCAGACAGCCTTTTCTGATAAATACAATATGTTATCTTTTAAGTGAGTTGGGACAGAAACCATATGGAATGCAACATGACTGTTAAAAGCATCTTAAAATGTTTATTAGTTATTCATCCATTTATTTGTACTTTCCATTTTGTGCACTAAAACCAAACTTCATTTCTTTTTATTTTGAGTATTGCATGCTGCAGATCATCCCACTTGTTTTGAATTTGGGACATTTTTACAGGCTGATTTGGCTTTTCTTTTCATGGTTTGTCACCATAAATTGTTTGCTTGAAAATAAACACTTTCTGTTTTATGGTTATGGGTGCATGGTGTCACAAAGAGGATTTAATGCTTTCACCAAAACTCAATCTTCTGCAGAATGTGTCACAGATCCATGTGAGTTCCTTGTGTTTTTTTTCTCTCTTTGCTTGTAGAAAGGCGGATGCATTTCCATTTCTTTACAGACAGTCTATTACCTAACAGACGTTTGGCACAGGCCATTGAATGGAGTTTTCAGTAATGAAAGACTAGGAGTGACTTGATGTAGTTCACCTTATTTGGCAATTCAGACTACCACAGTCTGTTATGCAAGCTGTTTTGTGCATGGCCCACCCAGTTTTTTATTGTTACCATACCTTGCAAAGCTTTTTCATTCACATACAGAAGGTGAAGAGAAGAAAAAGTGTCATACATTAGGCCCTTAAAGTGGTAGATTTAAAGAATGAGCAGTGTAGGTGCTAACATATGTCCCAAGTACAGTCCAGGGTCAGTGGCACTACAAGATGAGGAAGGAAATAGAGGCTAGATGTTGCTCAAAACCTTCTCCTGTAAAGGCTGCCTACAAGGAAGCTTCTCCTTTGGTGAGTGTAGGTGTTAAAAAACCTGGATTTTTATTTATATATATTTTTTATTATCGTACTGTTTTTGGGCCAGTCCCCCTTGTTGATCATTGAGCCATCACTCTTAACAATAGCTCAATCTTTTCCCTGGGGTAAGAGCTGTATGCCCCATTCATTGCCTTAGGTGAGAGTTCGGTGAACAGGGAGCAGGAGCTGTCATCCTTGAAAATGATTTTTTTTTCCACTATGTCCAACTCTGTTGTGCATTCTTGTTAACATTCAAAGGGTTGTTATCAAATGGGATACACATCCACAATTCTGCATGTGATGTGATTAACTGGTTCTGCCTCCTTGTTGAGGGCAAGCACCTCTGTGAGATTCCTAGTCTTCACTGCATATTCTATATATGATCTTGTTCTTCCCCTCAGTACAGAAGAAAGCAGGCTAAGCCTCATCAATTCTTTTGTCCTCCACAACAGGCTCAGTAGGCGGCAGAGTGGCTGATTGAACTCTCACTCCCTGGGTCTTGGTTGCACTTTATCCCTCTGGGCCAACAGACATGGCTGGGCTCACATTTTTTTGATTTTTTTAATTGTGGAATGGCAACGGATATAATGTCAGCTGCAAGATTTTCAAGTCCGGGTGCATGTGGGTCCTGTGTTCTGAAACAGCAGGCCCTATTATCAGTGGTAGCACAAAATGCTTTCCCCTGGACATCTCCATGAGAATGGAGAATTAGTGCTGCCTGGTTCTAAAGGGCACCATCAACACCTTCTTTAGCCCCATCTCCCGTATTGTCTGGGTTACCCTGGGGTGTAAGGGAATTAATAGAAATGCATAGAGAAATAAAGTTACCCATTTGGTGGTGAAAGCACCAACCACCCAAGCCTCATTGTTTGGTCCTCTTGAGCAGAATATTAGCTGCCTGGCATGTTGCTTTGAAATGCAAACAGGTCTACTTCTGGAACACTGTATCTGTGCACGAGCTGAAACCATCCCTGTGTAACATCCATATGTGTGGGTCTGCCTTTTGACCTGCTGAGTTGATCACCGTTGTGCTCTGATGAGAGGGGAAAATCCAGTACCTTATAGTCATATGAGATTGCAGTGTTTTATCTACCAGACAGCCTGCAAAAAGAGTATGACCGTGTTCTTCCCTATTTATTGATATACGACTGTTGCATTGTCCATTTCTACCTGAAGGATACCTTTTTTGCACATTAGTTTGTAGGACTTGAATGCATGTATCAAGGCCATCATATTCTTCATTTGTTTTTAGGATTCCTCTTTTGGGCTGCATTCTACATGCCTTGGATTTTGAGTTGCTGTGTGTATGCTTTCCAGGCTAGGTCCAATGCATCTGTTAAAGTTCAGCCGAGGGATGGAACCTCAAGTTCAGCTTGATATGGGTGAGCAGCAGTTCCAGCTCTTTGGAAATACAAGGTGTGTTGGGAATCATTTCTTTCACAGACTGGGAGTGCTGGATGATGTCCTTCAAGGATGCATCTGCAGTCATAACAAATGGGTTGTCCTGTCGTCAGGCAGCCCTTCGGTCGGCCGGATTCCAAAGTCTGGGTCCGGCTTCGGCTGATGTCGCACTTCACCCGACGTCATCTCTGCTGGTCTTCTGGTATAAAGGCATCAGCCGACGCCATTTTTCTGTCTTTCTTGCCGCGTAGCGCCCGAAGCAGAAGCTGTTCGCAAGTGCCGGTCGGTCAGATCCAGAGATTACTACTACCGAATACTACTTCGAAGACTTCTAAAAAGCTAAGTACCCCGTTGGGGACTCTTTCTTGCCTCAGCCGATGTCAGAAAAAGTAAATAACTGTTTAACTTGTGGGAAACAAATACCTCATAAAGATTTCCACTCTTGCTGCCTACCTTGTTTAGGCCCAGACCACGACGTAGCAGCCTGTTTAGCCTGTGCTTCCTTCAACCGATGAACGCTTAGGCGTCGGTCGGAGTTTGCTGAACAGTTTTTCGGCTCAGATTTTGCGTACATTATGCCGTCGGATCCTCCGACTACCCAAATTGTTAAAAAACGCAAAGAAAAAGGCCGACACTCGCGGTCCACGGTTTCGGCCGAAACCACGGTTAAGCAAGCCGCGAGTGTCTCTGTTTCGGCCGAAACCGAGAAAACGGGTCAATCTTCAGCCGAATCCATGACTACTACTGAGGCTCCTGCTACCTTAGTTGAATCTGCCTCTGAAGTTTTGCCTACTACTGTGGTTCCTAGTGAATTATCAGACACCATCCCTTTGGATGTCTCTACCCCAGCACGTGGTGCTGCTAGGCTTCCTGCAGCCATGTCTATAAAGGCCTTTGCCAGGGCTAAAGCAGCCAAAACTGTTAAATCAGTGCCTGTTAAGACCCCCTCACATAGGCCCACTTCTAGTTCACAAATGCTTACTCTGGCAGAGGATTTAATCTCCTTAATTAGGGGATCCCAATCTCACCCAGACAGGGCCTCTCAGCCTCCAGAAAAGAGACCTAGAGCAGAGCCCCGAGCCAGTGTCCTCTGATGATTCTTGGATGACTCAGACATTACAGATCAGCCAGAGGCTCCTTTTTCTACTTATGAAGATTCCGATGCTGAAGAATCCATTCCATCTGCCTCTCCACCAGAGGAATTTTCCTTTGGGGAAACCTTACATGCCATGAGAGAACAATTCCAATGGCAGGGACAAGTTTTCTCAGATTCAAGAAAAAGGCTTAGGACCTTTCTGCACTTACCACAACATAGGCCCTTAGCTATACCTCCAGTTCTGCCTGTTGTGGATGATGCATTTAATGATGTTTGCACTGCTCCTGATACTTTACCTCCAGCCCCTGCCAAACCAGATAGATTTTACAGGGTGCCAGACACTCATCACCACCTATGCAAGGCCCCACTTGCAGATCCTGAGACTATATCCCAGGGCCTAAGGCAGTAGCCGACCTCAGCAAAAACCCTCTCCCTTCTGAAAGGGAATCCAGGTCCTTAGAGATGGGGGAAAAAAGTTTACACCTCTGCTACTCTCTCAGCTAGAGCTTTAAACTGTCAGTTTCACATGATCCAATACCAAGAGTTTATGCTTGATCAGTTAACTAAGAAGCTGTCCTCTGATGACTCCTTAGATAAGAAATATGTTTTAGAAATGGTGAATAACATTCAGCAGGTTAGTAACCATTCTTTAAAATATGGCTATGATGCACTGGAGGCTTCATTTAGATCAGCCATGACTGGCACAGTGATAAGAAGGCATGCATGGTTGAAGGAACAGGTTTTGCCGGATCATGTTAAAGCAAAGCTGTTAGATGCTCCTATGGATAAGGCCAGTCTATTTGGTACACCTGCTCAGCAAGTAATGAAGAAAATGGAAGAGAAGGCAAAATCTGTACAAACAGTTAAGGATTTCTTACAGGTTCAGCCCCCAAGGTTTAGCAGGAACTGGCCTGCCAAAAATTGGTCCTTTCCAGACTCCTCAAAATCTCAAAGAGGCAGGAATAGACGCTCTAGAGGCAGAAATCAATCCAGAGGAGGTGCCTATAGAGGACGCCAGTGGCAAGGCAATAACCAGAGAGGCACAGACACAACCACTGCCACTGCAACAGGACAATCACAGTGACTTGACTCTGACACCGCCTACCAGGGAGCAAATAGCAGCACCTTTAGGCGGAAAGTTAGCCTTATTTTCGAAAAATTGGCACTATATCACAAAAGACAAGTGGATTTTGCAAACCATAGACCAAGGCTACAGGTTCCACTTCCACACCTTACCAGTAAAAAGAGGAATGCCAAACCTACCTCCAAATCAAAAAACAGAAGCTCTAAAGCAGATAGCTCAATTAACAAAGATGAGAGCTGTGGAAAGAGTACCAATAACACAACAGGGCAAATGATTCTACTCCAGACTCTTCCTAGTACCAAGAAAAGAGAAAAGTTGGAGACCTACTCTCGACCTGTCCGTCTTAAACACATACATCATTGTACCAAAATTCAAAATGCTGACCCTACAGCAACTTCTTCCCATGCTGGGCAAGGAGTGTTGGCTGGTAACTCTAGATCTCAAGGAGGCATACCTGCACGTCCCCATACGACCAAATTGCAGAAGATACCTCAGATTTCTTGCAGGATCAGAGCATTATCAATTCTCAGCATTGCCCTTTGGCTTATCTATTGCGCCCAGAGTATTCACAAAATGCCTGGCATCAGTAATCGCTCATTGCAGGCTACAGGGAATCCAAATTTATCCATACCTGGACGACTGCCTGTTACAAGCGGACAACAAAAGCAAGCTGACAACAGATTTACAAAGAGTCATTTGCTTACTACAAGCCCCTGGGATACACAGTCAATTTAAAAAAGTCAAGACTGATACCATCCCAGACAAGAACATTCTTGGGTGCGGAATTGGACACAGTAAAACAAATGGCATTCCTAACTGCAGAAAAACAAGCACAACTCCCTCTTTACTTCTTGGCATTAACAAAGCAGCACAAACTAACAGCAAGAAAAGTACTGCAGGCCTTGGGCTTCATGGCATCATGCATAATCCTGGTCCCCATGCCAGACTGCATATGAGAAAACTACAGTGGTACCTAAAGAATTTATGGTCTCAACACAGGCACAGCTTAGAAACCGAAATCCCACTAATCCCATGCCTGAAACAAGAGTTCCTATGGTGGGCTCAAGCATGCCAGTCAAACCCAGGCTTGCCCTTCCACAACTTTCAAGCAAACCAAACCATCACAACGGACGCCTCAGACCTAGGCTGGGGGCGCACATGTTGGACAAGTGCATACAAGGATTGTGGACTCCAGACCAGCTGCACCTGCACATAAACCAAAAGAAATGCTGGCAGTAAAACTAGCAATCCAGAAATTCAAACCATTCCTCAAAGAAGGCCATTTAATGATAAGGACAGACAACACCACAGTCATGTGGTACATCAACAAACAGGGAGGCACTCATTCATACCCCTATGCAGAATGACTCTGGACCTTTGGAATATGGCTCTGAGATACAACATCCAGTTACAGGCAATATTTGTGCCGGGAAAGAAAACACCCTAGCAGACATGTTAAGCAGAACCACCTCGGATGCTCACGAATGGATGCTACACCCGGACATCTTCAAGGCCATCACAAAGAAATGGGGAATGCCACAAATAGACCTATTCGCATCCCCACTCAATCACCAGCTCAAAAATTCTGCACAAGGACATGCCACCCACTAGCATGGAAGGTGGACTCTCTATCCTTCAGTTGGAAAGGCCTGACAGCATATGCATTTCCACCTCTTCCTTTGATGCACAAGGTACTACTGAAAATCAAAGAGGAACGTCCAAGGATAATTCTGATAGCTCGAATTGGCCAAGACAACACTGGTATCCTTTGCTGAGGAGCATGTCTCAGGGAGAATGTGGCCAATACCCTGATGCCTTTGATGTTAACTCAGAACAACTACAACATCATGCACCCAAACCTAAAAACCTTGCAACTGACTGCCTGGAACATCACATAACAGCAACTAACCCAGACTTATCCCAAAGGGTTAAAGACATTATCCTTGAAGCCCGCAGACCTTCAACAAGAAGGAACTATGCAGGAAAATGGAAAAGGTTTGTCATTTGGAGTACTGAAAGAGGAAAAGATGTCTCAACATAGATATTGCTAACATCCTGGAGTACTTGGCAGAGCTTCTACATACGGGCCTGTCCTATTCCTCCATCAAGATACATGCATCAGCTATTTCCGCAGAATACAGCTTGATCCACCTGTCTTTTCGCATCCTCTACTCAGGCAATTCCTCAGAGGAATCAAGAATGTAAAACCTCCTAGGAAACCACCATTACCAGCATGGGACTTGAACTTTGTGCTAGAAAAATTGACACTCCCTCCATTTGAACCAGCAGCAACAGCAGATCTTCAACACCTATCATGGAAAACTGCTTTCCTACTGGCAATTACTTCAGCAAGGAGGGTTTCGGAACTACAGGCCTTAATGGCAGTACAACCCTTCCTAATCTTCCATCAAGATAGAGTGTCCATGAGAACTAATCCTACATTTATGCCTAAGGTGGTATCCAGAGTGTCTTTAAACCAGGCAATCCACCTACCTACCTTCTTTCCCAATCCACAGAACAGGGGGGAAAGACTGCTGCATACCTTGGATGTACATAGACAGTTACGCTACCACCTGGACAGAACCAAAAGTAACAGAAAAACTGACCAGCTTTTAGTAGCCTATGCAACAGGAAGGGAAGGAAAAGCAATTTCCAAACAGACAATCTCCAAATGGATAGGAAATTGCATAAGATTCTGTTACTCCTACCATGGAAAACCAGTTCCACAGAACATAAGACCTCATTCTACAAGGGCTACAGCCACTACCACAGCTTTCTTACGAGGAGTGGCAACCAAGGACATTATTGAGGCGGCTACTTGGACCTCCGTGCATACATTTGCCAAGCATTATAATTTACCTCTATACTCTAGATCCCGAGCAGGGTTTGCCACTGCTGTATTGCAAGGGATCCTAACTACACCATAATTCTTCTTCCTCCCCTAGTTTGGCTATGGTATTCTACCCATTTGTTATGACTGCAGATGCATCCTTGAAGGACATAGTACAGTTTTGTACCTACCCTAAATGTAGATGTCCGAACAGGATAGCATCTGCAGTCAGGATTACCCACCCTCCTTCCCTCTGTGGTACTCCTAGGGTATTTACCCTCCTAATAGCTAGCTGGGGAGTCTCTTATGGTGTATTTGTTTGTATATATGTACATACATGCTTATTTTTTATGTTTGCCTTCTACTATTTTGGAAACATTGGCATTTATCCAAAATTTAGCTTTCCTAGAGGGCAACTGGCATCTGGGGCAAGAAACACTGAGGAAAATGGCGTCGGCTGATGCCTTTATACCCGAAGACCAGCAGAGATGACGTCGGGTGAAGTGCGACATCAGCCGAAGCCGGACCCAGACTTTGGAATCCGGCCGACCGAAGGGCTGCCTGACGACAGGACAACCCATTTGTTATGACTGCAGATGCTATCCTGTTCGGACATCTACATTTATGGTAGGTACAAAACTGTACTTTCTTCGTGTTTCACTGTTGTAGTCATCACACTTGGGTTATCTGCCTGCAGGTAGCCCTCAGTTGGCTCAAATACCAGAGACTTAGTATTTCTGCGTCGGTTGCTGTCACTCCAGGACTGATGTCAGGTCGTCAGGGGTATAAAAACAGGCAGCCAACGCCATTAAATCAGTCTTTCTTGCCGAGGAGCCCAAAGCAGAAGCTGTATGCATGACTGCCGGTCGGCCACTACCTGAGTTTTCGTTTCCGAATTGAATCATCCTGAAGTCTTGTAAAGTGAAGTACCCCATTGGAGATCCTTCTTTCTTGCTCTAACTGATGTCAGAAAAAGTTAGCAAGTACCACACCTAGATTTCCATTCTTACTGTGTTACCTGTTTAGGCCCAGGCCACGACGCACCTCACTGTTTTGTGCTTTGTTCAACGCCCAAACTATTTGTCGGCGGGCCCTTATTGTTGCTAAATACTTTTGCTCTTGATCTCCGTATTCTGAAATGACTTTGGTAAGCCATTCGACTACCGATCTTCTGAAAAAATGCAAGGATAAAGACAGACAGCACACGTCCAAAACTGACGATGCTTCCATTAAGCTAGTCGCCAGTTCGCTGGTACTCAGTGAGGGGCTTTTGCAACCCCTTTGATGGATTTGCAGGCCGCTACCAAGACCCGTTCAGAATCCGGTATGCCGCGAGACTCTTCTTTGACTACGGAACCTGCGGATGTCTCTACCTTGGATGGTTCCAGAGCCACTGTGCAGGCACCGGCTTCTCAGGAATTTCTTTACACTACAGATATTTGACACAAACCATTAACTTCTTTTGCGTCTTCAGTTCTATCTAAAACTACCGAGTTTCTAAGGCCAAGAGTATGAGCTACACCTAAAAAACTGATGACCCAAACTCAAGCACCTGCTTTCTTGCCACAACATCAAATGCTTAAAATGGCAGAAGACCTGATTATGCTGATTAGGTGAAGCCAGCCTTCCCCTGCTAAGAGAAAAAGACTTATCTTCAGTAGCTTTAACAGACCAAGAGTCCAACGACTCTGAGGTTTCTGAATATGAAGACATGCCTTCATCTGCTTATGAGGATTCAGATGCAGAGGAATCCATTCCCTCTGCTTCTCCTCCAGAGGATTTTTCGTTTGTTAAAACCCTACATACTTTAAGAGAGCATTTCCACTGGGAATGCCAAGACTATCCTCAGTCCAAAAAGAGACGAGAATTTTTAAATTTGCCACAATATAGACCTTTAGCAATGCCCCCAGTTCTGGATGTTGTGGATGATGTCTTTATGGAATCCAGTCTAACTTCTGATACTTTACCCCCTGCTCCTAGGAAACCAGACAGGTACTACAGAGGTCCTGACTCTCACAAATTTCTTTTCAAAAATCCTACTTCTGACCCAGGGATAGTCTCCCAGGGGCCTAAATGTATTAAAGCAACTACAGTTAAGAATCCCAGATTTACCCATACTTGGACAACTGCCTGATTCAGCCAGAGTGTCAGGAAATACCGTTGCAGCACCTGACATTTGTAAAGAACCTTCTAACCTCTCTGGGGTACACTATCAATGAAAAGAAATCAAAACTAGTCTCCAGTCAAAAAATTGTATTCCTGGGAGCAAGCTTGGACACAGCATCCAATATGGCATTCCTTACTCAAGAAAAACAAGCCTAACTGACAGGCTACTTCACTCAAATGGCCACCAGACCCCAGCTATCCACAAGGAAAATCCTGCAGGCGTAGGGTTCATGGCATCTTGCATCTTACTAATTCCATATGCGAGACTGCATATGAGGAAAATTCAGTGGTACTTTAAAAGTCTTCAGTGCCAAGATTCTCAGGACCTGGAAACTGTCATTCCTATCATACCTTGGCTAAGGACAGAGTTTCTTTCGTGGGCAGCAGCATGAAACCACAACAAGGGACTTCCCTGTACTCAACCCCACGCCGCCCAGACCCTAACCACAGTATGCGTCCGACTATGCGGGGGGGGGGCACACCTGGACGACAAGTGCATTCAGGGCCACTGAAGCCCAAGTCAAATTCAAATGCATATCAACCAAAAAGAGATGCTAGCTGTTCAGTACGCACAAACAGATTTCAAATCCCTACTCTCACCAGGACCCCTGCTAAAACAGACAACACCACAGTTATGTGGTACATCAACAAGTAGGGGGGAACCCACTCTTACCCACTTTGCAGGCTAGCCATGGCCCTGTGGAACATGGCCTTGGACATGCAGGTCCATCTGCAGTCTCAATTCTAGCCAGGCAAACAAAACTCACTGGCAGACGACTTAAGCAGAAATCTCCTAGACCCACACGAGTAGCATTTAGAGGCCAGCACCTTCAGCCTTCTAATACAGAAATGGGGGACCCCAGCAGTGGACCTCTTCACTTCCCCCTGCAATCCACCAGCTCAGCACATTCTGCACCAGGGCACCTCACAGCAGGGCCTGGAAAGTGGATGCCCTATCCTTCAAGTGCATTTCCCCCTCTGCCCCTACACTCAAGAATATTACTCAAGATAAAACAGGACAGACCAAGGACAATCCTGATGCTCCTAACTGGCCACACCAGCACTGGTACCCACTACTGCACAGCCTGACACCGGTGCCACCCTGGCACCTACCCCAGAGCTCAACACTCTTCACTCAGCAGGGGGGACAGATCTTGCAACCTGGCTTATTCCTTGAACCCCCCCCCCAGTGAAAAGTCTAAGCAAGCATGTGCTGGACATCATTCTTGAAGCCAGAAGACCCAGTACAAGGAAATCCTTTGCTGATAAGTGGAGAAGGTATTGCTCCTGGATTCAGTCTAAAGGAGAGGACACAGCACTGCCCTCCTTATCTCTAATCCTGGAATACCTAGCAGATCTACTCCACAGAGGCCTTTCCTTCTCCTCCATTAAGATCCATGCCTCTGCCATCTCAGCTCATTAAACTTAAGGCCACCAAGGAGAGCACCCACCCCTACTTGGGACCTTAACTTTGTACTGGAAAAGCTCACGCTACCCCCCTTTGAGCCTGCAGTGTCAGCAGAGTTAAGATTCCCCTCTTGTAAAACAGCCTTGCTTCTGACCATCACTTCAGCTAGAAGAGTGTCTGAGCTGCAAGCACTTATGACTGTGGAACCCTTCCTTATATTTCATGCTGACAGGGTCTCCTCTCAGGACTAATCCTTCCTTTATGCCTAAAGTGGTGTCCAGTGTGGCTCTCAACCAATCTATCCATTTGCCAACCTTCTTCCCTAATCCTCAAAATGAAGGGGAAAGGATCCTGCACTCCTTGGACACGCACAGACAGCTCAGATTCTACCTGGATAGGACTAAGCCCTTCAGGAAATCTGATCAGTTACTACTCAGTTTTGCACCAGGGCAGAGAGCAAGGCTATTTCTAAACAGACAATTTCCAAATGGATAGTATACTCTATCCATTTCTGCTACAAACACCATGGGAAACCAACCCCTCAGGGGGTCAGAACACATTCCACTAGGGTAACCTCTGCCTCAGCAGCATTCCTCAGGGGAGTCCCTACCAGGGACATTCTGGAAGCTGCTACCTGGAGTTCTGTACACACATTCACCAAGCATTACCACCTGCCTATCTTTTTTCCAAATCCAGGGCTGGTTTCGCAACAGCAGTCCTGCAGGGTATACTAGGCAGCCCAAACTCTTCTTGACTGCCTCCACCCCTTCTTCAGCTTTGGGAATCATCCCAAGTGTGATGACTGCAACAGTTAAACACAAAGAACATAGTACAGTTGTGTACACTTACCATAAATGTAGATGTTCAAGTCTATTCCCTGTTGCAGTCCTGGTTTCCCTCCCTCCAGCCTCCTTCTCTCTCTCTCTCTCTCTCTGTATATTACTCTCCCCTTACTGGGGTATTGGTATTGGTATTTACTTTTTACTGGTGGTGAGTTTCCCACCATAGCTTAGCTCCCTATTGGGGGGGGGGGGGGGGCTCCTGACATTTGGGACAAAAAAAACTAATGTAATGGTGTCAGCTGCCTGTTTTTATACACCTGACGACCGGATGTCAGTCCTGGAGCGACAGCAGCCGACGCAGAAATACTAAGTCTCTGGTATTCCGGCTGACTGAGGGCTACCTGCAGGCATATAAACCCATGTGTGATAACTACAACAGTGAATAAACTGTAACATTTACATTTATGGTAAGTGTACACAACTGTATTTTCCTGATACTGTAGTCTTTCTGTAATCTGGCTAGAGGTATTAATGCATCTCAGAGCCCTGAGCTACTGTCTTGCTGACACCGTGCCCCTTTGCACTAATCTGTGGAAAGTATAGTTATGTTAGGAACGTACCGTACATGCATACATGTAGATGTTCAAGAATATACACCACTGCAGTCTTCAATTGTGGGATATCCTAAGTTCCAGAGCATTACCTTCCTCCAGCACTTCTGCCATCTCCATCCCACTACCATGTAAAGGATGTTAGTAGAAGGAATGGTGTCAGCTTACAGTATCTTCAGATCTTTCTTGCTGTGATAATGTCAGAATAGAAGAACCTGGCACATGTTTGATTGGATGAGTTGAAGCACTCCCTTATGCCAGAGGTACACCAGAGAGTCCCCCCATGTTTCTCTCCTTCTCTGTGAAGTATATTAAGCTGAAGAAAAAAAGAGGAGGGGGCCTGATAGGAAAAGAAGAGGGAACGTGAAGGGTGAAAAGAGGGTACCCACTCCAAGTTCAAGGAAGAAAGCAGAGGGGAAGATGGGAGGGAAGATGCAGTACAACAGTGAATGTATACTACAGCGTACATTTATGTTAAGGTCCTAATACAAATATACAGCATTCATCAAACTGTTCACTGTTGCTATCCTAAACTGTGAGACACCTTCCAGAACATGACTGAGGTGGGTGGCTAACAGAAAAGGTAAATTTAGGATAGCAAGTCCTGTACGATTGCAGAGGAAAGCTATGCTATATCTCTGGAAACCACATCTAGGTTGTAATACCTTGATATGGTATGTACTGAGAACAAGGTAGCTTCTTCTAGTCTAGCTGGGGTGCTGACTTCCCCCAGGGCATGCTGTTGTGGCTGGGCGCGGACTTCTTTCAGAGCATGCTCTTGTGGCTTTGGTGGAACAAGCTTTTACATGCCCTAGGACCGGTTTACCATAAGCGGAATAAAATTGTGCAAGTTGTTTTATTGTGTTGGCTTACTGCTGGTTTTATTTTCTTATCCCTACACATGGACATACAGCTGGTCCATCTAAATGTGTTTGTCCAGTTCAAGTAAAATCTGTACATCATAGGAATGTAGATTTTTCTTTTTTGCTTTGAGGTTGTGGAAGAACATGGATAAGTGTATGGGTTGACTCAAGGACAACTCTTTCACTACCTTTGGTATGATAGGAGGATTGGTACAATGAGATAACCCTTGTCCTGGTGGAAAAGTAAAAATGGTTATCTGCACATAAATCTTTGCAACCCTGAGAACTTTCTAGCAGAAGTGACAGCATCTTGTAGGGTAAAAACTGCAAAGGTGGTAGAAGCAGCTTTCTCAGAAGGGGCTGAAGTTACCTTTTTGTAAACATATAGTTGAGAATGCACAATGGAGATATTTTCTAAGATGCAAAACCCCTTCCAGACACTTTTACAGATAGCACTGAGTACAAAGGAGATGTGGGGTCTTTTGCAATTCCATTTGAGATAGCAGAAGTAGCATGGAGGTTTTTTTAAGCCATAGAAAAGGCCAGTGTTGAAAAAGCCTGCCACACAATTCAAGACCCTATGCCATTTGATCAGAATTTGGCTCTTGCTGTTTAGATAGGCATCAAAGGAAGATTTTTGTTTTCAAACATTTTCTCAAGTATTTTTCCTTGCATTTGGGTTTGCTAGCCTTCTTCAGAATATTCCCATTCCCTAAATTCATATAAGTAGTTGTGATCAGAGTGAGATAATTCAAGATGTCAGACTTTGGGTCCACATATTGAAGTAACACTTACGGTCTTTCCCTTGATAGGCTAAGCAGGAGGAAGAACTAGTGCTGTGTTTGTGTGTATGTGTGTCTCAAAAAAGGAGCTAGCACAACAGCTTTTGTTATGTACTGCATGTCCTTCATGGATGCATCTGCAGTCATAACAAGTGGGTTGTCCTGTCGTCAGGCAGCCCTGCAGTCGGCCGGATTCCAAAGTCCGGGTCCGGCTTTGGCTGATGTCGCACTCCACCCGACGTCATCTCTGCTGGTCTTCGGGTATAAAAGCATCAACCGACGCCATTTTCCCCAGTCTTTCTTGCCGCGTGGCGCCCGAAGCAGAAGCTGTTCGCAAGTGCCGGTCGGTCGGATCCAGAGATTACTTCTACCGAATACTACTTCGAAGACTTCTAAAGCTAAGTACCCCGTTGGGGACTCTTTCTTGCCTCAGCCGATGTCAGAAAAAGTTAACAATTGTTTAACCTGTGGGAAACAAATACCTCATAAAGATTTCCACTCTTACTGTCTGCCTTGTTTAGGCCCAGCCCACGACGTAGCAGCCTGTTCGGCCTGTGCTCTTTCAACCGACGAACGCTTAGGCCGGTCGGAGTTTGCAGAACAGTTTTTCGGTACTGATTTTGCGTACATTATGCCGCCGGATCCTCCGACTACCCAATCTTCCAAAAGCGCAAAGATAAAGACCGACACTCGCGGTCCGCGGTTTCGGCCGAAACCACGGCAAAGCAAATCATGAGTGTCTCGGTTTCGGCGAAACCGAGAAAACTGCTCAAAGTACAGCTGAACCTATTCTTACAACTGAGGCCCCTGCTACAATTCTTGAATCGACCTCAGAAATTTTACCCACTACGGTGGTTGACTTATCAGACACCATCCCTTGGATGTCTCTACCCCAGCACGTGGTGCTGCTAGGCCTCCAGCAGCCATGTCCATTAAGGCCTTCGCCAGGGCTAAAGCAGCCAAGACTACTAAATCAGTGCCTGTTAAACCCCCTCATCCAGGCCCTCTTCTAGTTCTCAAATGCTTTCTTTGGCAGAAGATTTAATTTCTTTAATTAGAGGATCTCAATCTCACCCAGACAGGGCCTCTCAGCCCCAGAGAAGAGACCTAGCGCAGAGCCCCCTGAGCCAGTGTCTTCTGATGATTCTGCTGATGAATCAGACATAACTGACCAGCCTGAGGCTCCCTTCTCCAATTTTGAAGATTCTGATGCTGAAGAATCCATTCCAGCTGCTTCCCCACCAGAAGAATTCTCCTTTGGGGAAACCTTCCATGCCATGCGAGAACAGTTCCAATGGCAGCAACAGGATTTTTCAGACTCCAGAAAAAGACTTAGGACCTTTCTGCACCTCCCACAGCACAGGCCCTTAGCTATACCTCCTGTTCTCTCTGTGGTGGATGATGCTTTCAATGATGTTTGCTCCGCTCCAGATTCTTTACGGCCAGCCCCTGCCAAACCAGACAGATTTTACAGGGTGCCAGATACTCATCACCACCTTTACAAGGCCCCTCTTGCAGACCCAGAAACTATATCCCAGGGTCCCAAGGCAGTAGCCGCAACCACAGCTAAAATCCCTATTCCTTCTGAAAGGGAAGCAAGGTCACTAGACAGATGGGGTAAAAAGGTCTACACTTCAGCTACTCTCTCAGCTAGAGCTTTAAACTGTCAGTTTCACATGATACAATACCAAGAGTTTATGCTTGATCAGTTAACTAAAAAGCTAACTACTGATGAATCTCTTGATAAGAAATATGTATTAGAGATGGTAAATAACATACAACAGGTTAGCAACCATTCCTTAAAATGTGGCTATGATGCACTGGAGGCTTCATTTAGATCAGCCATGACAGGCACAGTGATAAGAAGACATGCATGGCTAAAGGAACAAGCTTTACCGGATCATGTTAAAGCTAAGTTGCTAGATGCTCCTATGGACAAGACAAGTTTGTTTGGTACACCTGCCCAGCAGGTTATGAAGAAAATGGAAGAAAAGGCAAAATCTGTTCAAACTGTTAAAGATTTCCTGCAGGTTCAACCCCAAGGTTTAGCAGGAACTGGCCTGCCAAAATTGGTCCTTTCCTGACTCCACAAAATTTCAAAGGGGCAGGAATAGACGCTCCAGAGGCAGAAACCAATCCAGAGGAGGTGCCTACAGAGGACGACAGTGGCAAGGTAACAACAGAGGCACAGACACAGCCACTGCCACTACATCAGCACAACCACAGTGACTTAATCCTAAATCCGCCTACCAGGGAACAAATAGCAGCTCCTCTAGGTGGAAAGTTAACCTTATTTTCAAAGAACTGGCACTACATAACAAAAGACAAGTGGATTTTACAAACCATAGATCAAGGTTACGGTTTCACATCCACACTTTACCAGTCGAAAGAGGAATGCCAAATCTACCCCCAAATCAAAAACAGAGGCTCTACGCCAGATAATGGAGTTAGCAAACATGAGAGCTGTGGAAAGAGTGCCAACAGCAGAACAAGGAAAGGGGTTCTACTCCAGACTATTCCTAGTTCCAAGAAAGGAAAAAGTTGGAGACCAATTCTCGACCTGTCCACCTTAAATACATACATCATTGTCCCAAAATTCAAAATGCTGACCCTACAGCAACTTCTTCCCATGCTGGGCAAGGAGTCTTGGCTGGTAACTCTAGATCTCAAGGAGGCATACCTGCACGTCCCAATTCGACCAATCTGCAGAAGATACCTCAGATTTCTTGCAGGATCAGAGCACTATCAATTCTCAGCATTGCCCTTTGGCTTATCTACTGCCCAGAGTATTCACAAAATGCCTGGCATCAGTAATCGCCCATTGCAGACTACAGGGAATTCAAATTTACCCATACCTGGACGACTGCCTGCTACAAGGGGACAACAAAAGCAAGCTGACAACAGATTTACAAAGGGTCATTTACTTGCTACAAGGACTGGGATACACAGTCAATTTACAAAAGTCAAGGCTGATACCATCCCAAACAAGGACATTCTTGGGCGGAATTGGACACAGTACAACAAATGGCATTCCTGACTACAGAAAAACAAAAGAACTTCCTCTTTACTTCTTGGCACTAACAAAACTGAACAAGTTAACAGCAAGAAAATTTCTACAGGCCTTGGGCTTCATGGCATCATGCATAATCTTGGTCCCATTTGCCAGACTACATATGAGGAAACTACAGTGGTACCTAAAGAATTTATGGTCCCAACACAGACACAGTCTAGAAACAGAAATCCCACTAATTCCATGCTTAAAACAGGAGTTCCTATGGTGGGCTCAGGCATGCCAGTCAAACCCAGGCCTGCCCTTCGCAGATGTCAACCAAGCCAGACCATCACAACAGACGCTTCAGACCTAGGATGGGGGCCCACATGCTGGACAAATGCGTGCAAGGATTGTGGACACAGGATCAACTTCACCTGCACATCAATCTAAAAGAAATGCTGGCAGTAAAACTGGCAATCCAAAAGTTCAAACCATTCCTCAAAGAGGGCCAGTTGATGATAAGGACAGACAACACCACAGTCATGTGGTACATCAACAAACAGGGAGGCACTCATTCATACCCCTATGCAGAATGACCTTGGAGCTGTGGACCCTGGCACTCAGCTACAACATTCAGTTACAGGCAATATTTGTACCAGGGAAAGACAATACTCTAGCAGACATACTAAGCAGAACCACTCTGGATGCCCACGAATGGAAACTGCACCGGACATCTTCAAGACCATCTCAAAGAAATGGGGAATGCCACAGATAGACCTATTCGCATCACCTCTCAATCACCAGCTCAAAAATTCTGCACAAGGACATTCCACCCACTAGCATGGAAAGTGGACTCACTCTCCTTCAACTGGAAAGGCCTAACAGCATATGCATTCCCTCCTCTTCCTTTGATACACAAGGTACTACTAAAAATCAAGGAAGAACGTCCAAGGATAATCCTGATAGCCCCAAACTGGCCAAGACAACACTGGTACCCACTACTGAAGAGCATGTCTCGAACAACATGTGGCCAATACCCTGATGCCTTTGATGTTAACTCAGAACAACTACAGCATCATACATCCAAACCTAAAACGCTGCAACTGACTGCATGGAACATCACATAGCAGCAGCTAATCCAGAACTTTCCCAAAGAGTTAAAGACATTATTCTTGAAGCATGCAGACCTTCAACAAGAAAGAACTATGCTGGAAAATGGAAAAGGTTTGTCATTTGGAGTACGAAAGAGGAAAAGATGTGTCAAACATAGATATGCCTAACATTCTGGAGTATCTGGCGAACTTCTTCATTCAGGCCTGTCCTACTCCTCCA
Source organism: Protopterus annectens (assembly GCF_019279795.1). Taxonomy (NCBI): domain Eukaryota; kingdom Metazoa; phylum Chordata; order Ceratodontiformes; family Protopteridae; genus Protopterus; species Protopterus annectens. The sequence continues at coordinate 1,483,087,775 of NC_056743.1, read as the reverse complement.
TCAAGATACATGCATCAGCTATTTCAGCAGAATACAGCTTTGATCCTCCTGTTTTTCGCACCCTTTGCTCAGGCAGTTCCTCAGAGGAATCAAGAATGTAAAACCTCCAAGGAAACCACCATTACCAGCTTGGGACTTAAACTTTGTGCTAGAAAAGTTGACACTAGCACCCTTTGAACCAGCAGCAACAGCAGACCTACAACACCTGTCATGGAAAACTGCTTTCCTACTGGCAATTACTTCAGCAAGGAGGGTTTCAGAACTACAGGCCTTAATGGCAGTGCAACCCTTCCTAATCTTCCACCAAGATAGAGTGTCCTTGAGGACTAATCCTACATTTATGCCTAAGGTGGTATCCAGAGTATCTTTAAACCAGGCAATCCACCTACCTTCCTTCTTTCCCAACCCACAAAACAGAGGGAAAGAATACTGCATACCTTGGATGTACATAGACAGCTACGCTACTACTTGGACAGAACAAAAATAGCAGAAAGACTGACCAACTTTTGTAGCCTATGCAACAGGAAGGGAAGGAAAAGCTATTTCCAAACAGACAATCTCCAAATGGATAGGAAATTGCATACGATACTGTTACTCCTTCCATGGAAAACCAATTCCACAGAACATAAGACCTCATTCTACAAGGGCAACAGCCACTACCACAGCCTTCTTACGAGGAGTGGCAACCAAAGACATTATTGAGGCGGCTACTTGGACCTCCGTGCATACATTTGCCAAGCATTATAATTTGCCTCTTTATTCCAGATCCCGAGCAGGGTTTGCCACTGCTGTACTGCAAGGGATCTTAAACACACCATAATCTACCTTTATCCTCCTCCCTAGTTGGCTATGGTATTCTACCCACTTGTTATGACTGCAGATGCATCCATGAAGGACATAGTACAGTTTTGTACCTACCATAAATGTAGATGTCCGAACTGGATAGCATCTGCAGTCAGGATTACCCTCCCTCCTTCCCTCTGTGGTACTCCTAGGGTGTTTACCCTCCTAATAGCTAGCTGTTGGGGAGTCTTTATGGTGTATTTGTTTGTATATATGTACATATATGCTTATTGTTGTGTTTACCTCTATCTATTTGGAAACATTGGCATCTATCCAAATTTTACCCTGCAAGAGGGCTACTGGCATCTGGGGCAAGAAACACTGAGGAAAATGGCGTCGGCTGATGCTTTTATACCCGAAGACCAGCAGAGATGACGTCGGGTGGAGTGCGACATCAGCCGAAGCCGGACCCGGACTTTGGAATCCGGCCGACTGCAGGGCTGCCTGACGACAGGACAACCCACTTGTTATGACTGCAGATGCTATCCAGTTCGGACATCTACATTTATGGTAGGTACAAAACTGTACTTTATCTTTAGTAAGACACTGGGGATCCAGGGGTATGGCAGGAAAGACATAGGAACACTGTCATCTCCATTTCAGGGAAAATACATCTGTCATCCAAGACGGCTGGAGTTGTACTTCTGTAGAGCTTCTTGGTTGTCTGCTCTGTGGTTAAACAAAGAAGAACTAATTATTGGCACACCTCAAATTCTGGTGAGATCCAGGACATTTCTGTTTAACATGCATTTAGGTTCATAGGTGTTTACTAGGCTAACGACCACAAGAGTCTTTTTAAGTCTAGCCATGCATCCCAAATCTCTGACCAGTTCCGATACACTTGATAAGTGTAAGCATGGGCCAAGGAGATGAACCATTTACAGGTTACCTGTTTGCATTAGAGACATAGGTGCAAAACCAGGGATGAATTTCCATTTTCCCATCCAATTGTCCAAGTTGTACTTAAATTGGTTTAGGGAGGAACTCTACTTCACATGGATGGGGGAGCCTGTGCCATTGACGGGGTAGTCTCTGGGATACATACCTATCTCTCCAGCAGGTCCTGTTTATATCGCAGCCAAGGTTTAAGTCTTTAGAACCGGTCATTTTGGTACTGTTTGTTTTGTGAATATGCAGGAGGTCCATCAGACTGGGGTCTGACAATGCCCTGTATGCCAGGTGCAGATCTCCTCTCAAAAGTCTGTAGGAGACAGAATACAGGGATAAGGCCTTGAAGCGTTCTGCATAGGACATATTACTTACGCCCTGTATTCTTTTAGTGAGGAACCTCTGTGGACGTTCCATTTGTTGGATATGCCTGGTTAGGTACATACCAAAGGGGGCATTGTACTCTATAGATCTGATGAATGCCGAATACAGTGTATCAATGACTTTCTTGGTGTTGGATGCCATACCTTTGTTTATTACTTGTGCAACATATAATGATTTCCTCACTACTGTAGACAGCTGATGATCAAAGGCTAGATTGCTATCTATAGCAGCACCACACAGTGAGAAATCCAAAACATGAATAATACCACCAGCTAGTTTACCAACAGTAAAAAGTTTCTTTAATAAAATGCTCTGATGTTTCGGCTCTTGCAAGCCTTCAAGCAGTGTAACATTTTTAAATCACAACCTGCCTAAATACATACACCAATCAAGTAATTAAACAATTTATTCTAATTGCATCACAATGCAATTCATTCATAAAATTAAATAAAACCTCTCCAATTAAGTTCATTATTCAACCCTTTTGGTGACATAGTATCAAATTTTAAAATATAAATTGATTCTTTTGTTAATTTGTTTTTAAGATCACTTTCATCATTCTATATTTTAATTTGTTCCAAAACAGTGCCTTTAAGGCCATCACTACTATCTGTGTGTCTTCCTAAGTCCCTGAGTCAACTGTAAGGGGTATGTTGTCAATATGATTGTTACTAGGGATGGATGACTTCCCAAAGGATACTATTGTGCATTTCTTGGCATTTAGTCTTAGTCCATGGCTCTGACACCCATTGTTTGTCTGTGTCAGCCCCTCCTGGAGAACATTTGTATCAGTGAGATTCAATGACCGCTCCTAATTTGCAGTCATCTGCAAATTGTCAGCCACAGACCACTGACATTGGCCTTGACTTCTGAGAAGTAAACTGCCTTTGATCTGTTCAGCCTGCCTTCCTTTTTGGAAGGAATGTGAGCTGCCTTGGCCACATGCTTACCTCATGGGAAATTACTGAAATCACTTAGGTTTGCACTGCCAGTCTGCACAGTACTTATGTTTGTGATTTCCACACTGCTTCGTGATACACAAAATTGCTATGGTATCAACTGAATATTTGGCGGACTGTCTTCTTACAGATCTGATTTCAGTGCCAGGATCACAGCCAAGATTTTCTCTTCTTTAGGTTGATGGAGAGACCCAACTCTAAGCTCAGGGTGAAGTTCAATACTTGTGAATCCCCCCCTGTAAGGAGTCTGCCTGTTGCCATTTATAACCAAGTGTGTCTTTTGTCTTTGTAAAATGATTACTGGAACCAGGCATTTGAGTGCAGTAGACAAGCCAAAGAGCAAGGATGCGAGCTGGTCATGTTATTCACTCTGCTGAAAATTGTACTATATGGAGGAACATCCTTCAGGATCAAAGTGACTAGGAATGTTTGAAGAGATAGTAGTGGAAAAAAAGGCCTTGAAGAGTCAACATTATAAATGTTTAGGTGAGATAGAGAGAGATCTAGGCTAGAGCTCCATATGCTCCATTATCTTGACAGTAAGAATAATGTTGAGTTGGAGCTAGCTTACATTTTCTTTCCCCTTGAGTACTCTATCCATGGCCCCTTCTTCCAGGAGTTCCTCTAACAGGGGAAATACTAGAATATTTTTTTTTTGAACAAGGGGAATTTCCATGGACTTTGGTGAGTTCAGAACAGTACAGTTGCATTAGGGTTTTATCATAAATGAAGATGTTTGAATAGTTTCATTATTGCTGTCCTAACATTTGGTGTATCCTGTCTACAGGTGGTTTGTAGTCAGCTAGTCTTCAACAGCTCTGGTCTACATCCTCTTTCTAGTGTGGAGATGCCAGTATAATAAAGGGTGTGCTAGTTGATACCCTGTTCAGATCTTTGTTGCCCTGTCAGAACCAGGGTAGAAGATCCTGGCCCCAAAGAATAGTGGGCTAGGTGGAACCTCTTCCACTGGACTAGGTTCATCCCGAGATGCCCCAATCTCAATCCTCCAGGATGGTTAACTAAACAAGGGCTAAGGGACTACCAGGGGGAAAAAAATTGAAGGGGACAGGATAAAAATGTCACTCCAATACCAGTGTGATGCTATGAAAAAGCAAGAAAATAGGAATGGAGGGAGGAGGCTTGGACCGTTACAGTGAAATTACTCTAACTACATTTATAGTAAGCTTCTAACGTAACTTTACTATGTTCATTGTAGCAGTTGGTTATCACACTTGAGAATATTCTCAAAACAGTGAGAACTGGTGGTTGAACTTTCTGAAAATCTGACCTTTAGAATAGCAGAAGCCAATCCTGCTCCACCTGTAGATGCAACCCCTATGTTTTAATGTTTTGGAAAGTTATATACAGAGGACTGAGTGGCTACTTGGAAAGGGTTTAACTGGCTGACTCTCATTTGCAAAACAAACAGCTGATGTTTTTTTTTCCTCCTCTTCTGTGTAGATAGAATTTCAACACTGTGTATGCACCAAAGAAATGCAGGGTTTTTTCTTTGGAGGATTAGGAAAATGCGGTGAGCTGAACGTTTTGGTTTATGGTCAATTCGGTGATCATTTTAGAAATAAAGGAAGGATTAGTTTGTAAAGCCACTCCACCTTAATAAAACATTAGAAAGGACTCCATACAATAATGCTTGAAATTTGGAAAGACTTGTAGCAGAGGTAAATGCCACAAAAAATGGTGCCCTCAAAGAGAAGGTGAAACTGCTGGTTTAAAAGGGAGCAATTAATATTTTTAGAACATAACTGAGTATCCATGGTGAAGCCTTCTTTTTCCTGTGTGGCTTAAGGTGGTAGTGGTCTTCCCTTAGGAGTTGCTTAACTGAGGACTGGAAATACAAAGGGGGTTCAAAGGTAGACAGGCTGAAATAAAAGCAAGAGCTTTTGTAGAACTCTGACAGGTATTCTATGATGGTTTACTATCAAATGACTGAATCCCAAAAAGGCTGAAAATTCAAAATACTGAATACAATTTTTAATGCAAAAGACAAGCAGCCCTGCGCCCCCCACACCCCCTGCTAACTATATATACCAACTCCAAGATCGCACAATAGTGGAGAAGGGGCAAATTCCATCATTTAGTATTTTGAATTTTCAGGGTTTTTTTGGGATTCAGTCTTTTGATTTTCAGACATTTGATAGTAAACCTATGACTAATGCTCCCTTAGTCTTTCCGGTGTCATAGTCTTGGGGTTGGCACCAGAAGAGCCTTTTCTATTTTGCAAAGTATGATGCCCTTGTGTTAGGTATCCTAGATTCCTTCATTATGTGTAGCACATCCCCTGAAAAATTGTGTTTTGATGGAATTAGTGTGAGATCATCTAGGCTGCCAGCCTTGGTGTGGCTAAACTGGGGGTGTAATAGGAATCCCTTTTTGTACTTTGAGTTATTCACTTGACAAGGCAGTAATACTATTTCATTTTGCCAGGTTTTAAAGGAGAGAGAACTAGTGTTGCTATTATCATTTTTAACTTCTCCCATACTTTTAACAGTAGTCTGGCAGATAAATGGCAAGGGAGGAAAGGTCTACGGAAACAGACCTGTACAATTTAAGGAGAATGGAGCTGTCTTTTAGGGTCCTAGAATTGCTAACCTTAATCTAAACCATCTCAGCTGCCTGCTCAGATGAGAGGCAAACTTAAATTTCTGGCACACTGTTGACCAGCTCTAGGGATTCCCCGCATCTTCTCATTGGGATCTGCACTGTGCTGCAATCCACTATGCATGTATGGCTAATCTGAACATTAATTATATAGGAGTCTTTGTTTCTGTACCACATCATTGTAATTTTGTCTGTCTACACCTACAAGACTCCCCCTTGCATGGTAGGTCGCAAGAAAAGTTTTCAATGCTACAATGAGCTCTGTCATTTTCTTGATGTATCCCCAGGTTCTTTGGTCACTCATCATATGAGCCCCCTATGCTATGTTTAAGGAGTCCATTGTAGGTTCCAAGGGCCAAAAAGGTTTTCCCTTGCTTATGAGTATGACAGTCCCTACTCTGGGCCAGTAATCAAGAAGCCTCAGTACTCCCCACTGACACTGGTGAAGGACTGCCGCTAGGAACAAAAATGGATACACACAGTATTTTCAGGTGCAGCTCTCTGCACCAAGCACAGTTTCCCATAAGAGCACACAGGGAGCACACTCCAGACTGGCACAGATTTATCAGCTTTGCCCCCTCTGCCCAGACTATATGGTAGTCATACTACCACCAGTCAGCTACTCTAAGGCTCTTAAAGACTACTCAGTTATACTGATTAAAATTAATACTAATACAAATGGTAGAGTTTGAACAATGCAGCAAGGCTTGCAGGAGCGGCCACAGTGTTACTAAAATAAGAAGACTCTTAAGATGTTAAAAAAGTATTCTCTAAAAGACCAGCCACAATGAAAGGTATAGAAATATTTTATAATGAATAATAAATAGAAAACACAAGAATACTGAATATCTAGTTATAATAAACACCAGAATTTCAATCACAAGATGTATAAAAAATATAACACAGGTGGATAGATTCACACAGATGCAGAAAACAATATTTAGACTGGCTAAAGAATTACTGTTCCCTAGTTAAGTTGCTTACTACAGCAAGGCAAGATGAGTTATGGTTGTGTGAGAGATCTGTGAAAGTTCTTTCCTGTCAGGTTCTGAAAAACAAAGTGCTAGTGCAAGAGTTCCATCATATCTCTCAGTAATATCTAAAAAAAAAAATCATTACAGTGCTGGTTATAGAATGACATCATATATGTTCTACCTGACTCTGGTACAATACACATCCAGAGCTTTGCTAAGATCTGTTGCATCATTGGAAAGCTATAAAACAATTTAAAAAAACTACCCCCCTTCCAGGGTAACAATTAGTTCACCCCTAAGGACAGTTTGGTAAGATTCCTAGTCCTGTTTTTTCCAGACATGTTTGTCTCTGGCTGCAGTCAGACCTGTAAGATAAAATCTTTAAGGCCTAAACCAACCCATTTAATTTTCAACCTTTTTTTTTTCAAAATTAGCTGAACTAAGATTAACTTATTCGCTTCCAGAATTCTCTGTTAAAACATGTACATTTAACCAGCTATAATAATACTGTATGACATTCATGTATATATCTTTTCTGTCCAGCAGGACCCAATGTCAATGCATTTTTAACACAAGCATCTGTATAAATCAGTTTGGTAGTCAAATGATATAAAATTCTTCACAAAACTCCAGTTAGCTATGCTGATATATGTTACACATGGCACTTCCCCTGCCACAAATGGCTCTCATGTTGAGCTTTCTATTTTTTTTTTATACATGGCAGATAGTTTCCAACTGATAAAATTACTGTATCTAGTTGTTTTTCAACTATTAATATTCCCTTGTGTGGGTACATCAGAATTTATTTGTTTTCTGGGACATTCCGACTGGACACAGTTTTTTTTTTCAGCAGAGGATTAGGGAGAAAAGCTCCACATAGCAGTAAATAAGCAAAGTACAAGAGTAGTTGGGTTACAGTAATAAAGACCACATATGATATACAGAACAATTAGTTACATTAGTTGACTATACAATATAAAGAACCAATGTTGGATTTACATTGAAATAGTAGACTTAGCATTGTCGAGCTAGGAATTAAATTGACAGGAAGTACTAAGATCAAACCTATTCTGTACATGCTAGTAGGACCTCAGTCATGTATACAATGTTGAGGAAAAGAGTTCAAGCAAGTAATAGTTGGGAGGTATGAGGCAGGGTGAGGTGGAGAGGAGGGGTAAAGAGAGGAAGATGGAGGGGATTAGTCAGGATTGGAACAAGGACAGAACCAGTGTATCTTTAGGTGAGATTTAAGTATGATCTTGAATTGACTGCTGGAAGGTAGTGTGGATGTAGAGGGGGAAGGTTGTTCCATAGACTGGATATGGCGCAGGAGAATAGAGCAACACCTGCTGATTTTTTGGCTTTGATAAAAAGTAGATTTTTGCCGCTGGAGCATAGAGGTCTAGCGGAGCAGCAGGGTTGGAGGTGGTTTTGAAGGGCTGGGATTTTAAGAGGATGGTTTTTGGGCAAGTGAGAGCTTCTGCCCTCCACCACACAGTACCCACCTACTTCCTAACACACTTCTCACCTGACAATCATGCTACTACCTAAGGTTATTACAATCCTTAACTGCACTCTTCTCGCACACCTCACATCTTACCAAGACTCCACAATAATCTCACTCAACCACCTTCACTGCACTCTCACTCCAACCTCCTTCCAACATCTTGTATCTTACTTTTTTATTTTTAGCAGAAATTTCTGGTATGGAAGGGTTGCAAGTGTGGAGGAAGGGGGATTTAGGAAGAGAGAAATAAAGCATAAATCAGTGCTGGCCCAATCGAGTGTGCACTACCCTTAATTAGCAGAAAAGACCAGCTGTAACACGTACACTTAATTTTTGATTTGTAGCATTGAACCGGGAGCCCATAGCAGTACTAGTCCACACATCTTGGATGGGTGGGGGGGGGTTAGTTCAGTTGCACAGGGAAAACTTAGTTTTTAGTTTGTAACACTGAACCGGGAGACCATAGTAGTAGTCTGCATGTCTTGGATGGGTGGAGGGGGGGGTGTCAGTCAGTTGCAGAGGGAAAATGGTAGGCACACTCGACCAGGTCATTTTTTAAACATCTTTATTAAATTAGTACATAAGACATAGGCATACATACATAAAAGAAAAACGTATTTCATTTACATACATTACATTTTCTTACATTATAGCAACTCATTTAGTCCAACATTGCACAAATTGCTCAGTTTAACTTCACTTAAACCTCACTCCTCCTCCTGAACATTATTTTGTATGAATTGTTCCCATAAATTCCATTTATTTCTGAGATTTTCTCTTTCCCTTTTTCTAAAAATCCTAATTCCAATCTTTTATCCCTTTCACAATATTCAATAATTCAAATATAGTTGTCTTGCACTTTATTTTATAGTAATCGCTTTTCTGGCAGCCTTACTATGTCTAGGCAACTCGGATTCTGTATCCCAGCTCCAAAGAATCATTTCCTTAGTTACAGCCATTTGTTCGCAAATATTTCTGACGAGAGTATTCTGTAGGGAATTTTTAAAGTATGCCAGCTAATTACACTCCCCCAAAACATGTTCCCTGTAATTTCCTTCTTCCCCATATCATCTCCATTATTTGCTGTCTACATTTGAAGTCTGCTTGAGGTATGAAATACCTATGCAAGCACGTCCAAGCAAAAATCCTAATTCTTCTACACTTTGTTACATACTCAGGAGCCATATATTTGTCTTCCCATTCTTCCTTTGTAAATTGCTTTTCCAATTTTTTTCTAACCTGCTTTGATGCTTATGCAATATTTTATATTCCCTACTAATTATACCCCCCCCTTTTAACAGCAACTTCTAGTCTAGATTAGACAAAACACTCTACCAGACCAAGTCTTTCATGCAGGACTCCCCTATCCCTTTCTGTTTATCTATACTCTGTATATCCCCCTAGTAAGGAAGGCAATCTTTAACATGCTGTCCAAACAACTTCTTGGCCTCATCTCACTGTATTACCTTTCCCTCTCCAGCTGTTTGCTCCCAGTACCCTGGTTCCTTTGCCTGTTTTCCCCATTGGAAAAAATTGCTTTTCTCCATTCCCCTTTTGGCTTAGTTCTTGGAATACTTTCTGCAACATTATGAATATGCTATTCTGTATGGTGGCTGTTATTTTCCAGTATCTGCATCCCAAACCCCACACTCCTTACCCATCCCCCCAAATCATCTCTTTCCACTTGGATTGTATATGAGCCTTAACTGTGCAGCTCTAAAATATAATTTCATATCAAATAATCCTAACCCACTTTGTTCTATTGGGAGGCTCAGTTTATCCCACTTAACTCTTACCCTCTCAGATAAATTCCTTTAATTCTTTATTAATTATTGTCTATAACTTCTCCTCTGGTTGAAAAAATATGCCTGACCTGTACATAAAACTGAAAGGACTAGAACATGGGGCTAGAATACAATCTAGCACCTCAGTGTAAACCTGTTTATAGACAGGTCTTGCACCAAAGTCAGTCATTTACACTGAGAACCAGTCTTTTGGAATCATGACAGATTTACAGCAGAGTAAGCAGCTTGCAATAAGAGCAAGTATTCTGGATTCAGGCCCATTTTCACTGTTTGTGTCTTGCTGTATAATCTCCTCACCTTCCATAACAAAAGCCTTTTTAATCCATACTCTTAAATACTTAATCTTGCATAAATACGAGTATTGCTGAACCAATTTGTAGGGGGGGTACATAGCCTTTGTTTTATCTTCATTAATTGTATATACCTAAAAAGACTTGAAACTGTCTCAAAATGTTCCCCAACACCAAAGTGTCATTTTCTGGATTTATCAAGTAGAAAAATATCATCTACAAATAGACAACTTTTCTTGATTACAATTCCAAGTGTATACTTTTATTTCTGAGTCTCATTTCCTTAACCAGTGGTTTTAAATGTAAAGGAAATAGTGTAAAGTGGGTCCTCCCCTGGTTCCTTTGTTCAAATACAACTTTCAAATAGGAACCCTCTTACTTTAATTCTGGCCTCCAATGATTCAGATATGTCCTGATTAACTGTATTATTGTATCAAGGAAATGTAAAAGTGTACATTGCCCTAATCCTAAAATCCTAGCTTATTCTTTTTTTCAATAATAAATCTTTATTATTTTTCCAATTGTTCATACAATATTACACAAAACAAAGAAAAACAAACAATTCCCAAATGAAACTTATAACAACAATACTACAATATATGTACACTATATACACAAATGCTTCCATCAGTTAAACAAGATCAGTATACAAAAAAAAAGAAACTTCTGACAGAGTATTAAAAGATCTAGTATCAATATACTGGATTATTAATACTAACTTTCAAGTTAAGTATATATGTCCAGGGGTTAGACTGGATTCGGAACAGTAAGCCAACACAATATTGAAAATTTGCCCATATTTTTGGATTATTTATATTTTTTCTATGATCCTTGATTAATAATTTGTGTGCTAAAATATGTTTTATCGCTAAACTTTTAAAGTTTTCCCATGGAGTTTGGGATGGATTCAACCAATTTGTAGCTATATAAAGTTTCATTAACAAGAAAATATTTATAAGTATGATCATTTGGGATTTATCCAAGTTATTTGGAGGGATATGTAAAATCATAAATTCCCAAGAAAGTGTAGAATGTTGATAACCCATCTTTTGTAGTTGAATTTTTAAAGAGTTCCAAAGTTTATGTATGCATTTACAGCTCCAGAACATGTGTAAAAGTTCAGCTGTTTGATCATTACAGTATGGGAATTTAGGCGAATTTTTAGAATTGAATTTATGCAGGTTAAGAAGAGTGTAATAAGCATTATTAAATATCAGTTGAGTAAATAATAACTTTTGAAGAGATACTGATTTTGTAGTTAATTGCTTTTAGTATTTTATTATCTTCTATCAGTGGTATTTTTTCTTTCCAGTATTTTGACAAGAGTATTTGATTTTGGTATTTCACGTCTTTTACCAGTTTATATGTGGAAGTTATAAATTTTGAGTCCTGTACAAGAGTTTGCCATAAATTTGAACAGTTAGTTAAATCTTCCTCATTAATTCTGAAGTCACTAAAGTAACTTATGGAAGGATCCTTTAACTGTCTCATTATGATTAAGTAAGATTTAGGAAGGTTCATCTCCTTTAACATATCATGTATTGAAAAACTAAGATAAGGGTATAGATCAAGTACAATTAAGTTAACTATAAGTGGAAATTTTTTAAGCTCTATCAGTTGATTACTTTTTTCAAATTCAGGTTCTTATGGAAGGGTTGAAAAGTCATCATATGTTGCAAGAAATTTAAAGATTGAAAAAAGTTTTGTATTAATATTATATATAATCTAATATGCTCCATTAAAGCATATGATTTGAAGGTTTCTTTATTTAAAAAAGGCAGTGCTTTAGGGTTAATATCCAAACTTACAACATGTTTGTAATTCAGAACCAACCACTTAGGTGACCATTTACTACTGGATATCTCATAGTTAGCAACTCTTAAAATTCTATTAGAATTTATTATTAAATAATATAATTCAAAATTAGGTAGATCTAGCCCGCCTTTATTTTTCGGAGTCAATAATTTATCATAAGAAATTCTAGTTTTCCTAGGCTCCCATATAAATTTAGCTAATTCCATATGAATTTGTTTAAAGAATTTAAATATTGTTGGGAGTACATTCATTTTAATAATTGAAACTTTTGCCATTGTTGGTAACTTCAGATTATTCCACCTTTTTAAGTCAGACAATAAATGATCCCAAATCAGCTTAACATTATTAACATAAAAATCTCTATTATCTGTGGAAAAAACAATACCCAAGTATTTTATTTTCTCTTCAGATTTTGTATGACCTACCAATGGTAAAAGCGAAAAGGGTTTAGGCGATTTTAAAGGAAATATATATATTTTTTTAAGATTTATTTTGTAGTTAGATATCTCTGCAAATTCATCCACTGTTTTTAATATTTTCTTGGTATCTGAGACGGGTGTCGTACAGTAAATATTGAGGTCATCAGCAAAAGCAGCCATGGATATTTTAGTACCATAGATTATTTGGGCATTATGATATGTATTTTGTTTAATATGTAAAAATAATGGTTCTAAATATAGATTGGATAATATATGAGATAAAGGACAGCCTTGACGAGTTCTGTTTTTAATTTGTATTCTTTTAGAAAAGTTTTTATTAATATATAAAGTTGTATAAGGATTGTTATATAATTTTTGTAATGTTAAAGTAAAATCTTGGGGTATATTAAAATATGGTAAAATATCAAACAAAAATTTTAAATTAACTCTATCAAAAGCTTTTTGTGCATCAATTTTGAGTGTGTAAACATTAAGATTTCGATGAGTGGCATAAGAAATTAATGTCTGAAGTGTTAAAGTATTGTCGGTAGTTTGTCTGAAAATCCTAGCTTATTCTGTCAAAGGTTTTTTCTGGATCAAGACCCAGCAAAAAACAGAGTTGTCTTGCATCATTTCCTTTCCTTTCCTTTTGGATCATCATTGTTGTACAGTGTCAAATGTTTACCTACCCTCTGCAAAACCACATTAATACATATCTATCAATTCTGTCAACACTTTTGTTTTTTATACCAGTTTTCATAAACTTTCTGAAATATCTCCAATACCTCTACAGGATCACTGGTTGTTTTTCTTGTTACTTGATCATTGTGTGGTGACAACCATTTCTACTTTCTGTTGCCTAAGTCTTTGTGCTAAATGTTTTGTGCTGTGGACTTATCAAAAACTAATTATTTGACTGCAATCTTTCTAAACGTGTGCATATTTTCCAGATCCACCCTTATTTATTTCCTTTGGAACACTGCATTTGCACCTCTTCTTCTTCTGTGAGATTCCCCTTATTCTGCAATAACTTTTTTAAACCCTTCTCAGTAATTTCAATTACTTCTTAATCATGTTGCTCTTTTATTTCAACCATACTTTAAACTTCACTTTCATTTTATCCCACTCACTAGCTAGGACTTCTGAAGAAATTTCTGTTTTCACTAATAAGTCTTGAATAGTTTCCACTACACACCCCCAGATTCACTAATCTCCCGAGCAGGACTAGCTTAGTCCTGCATGGAAGAGCCTGTGTAGGAGGAGGATGGCAGCGTGCCATGCATTATTAATGAAGGCACGCTGCCCGACCTCCTAGGCTTACATGGAGCGTGTACGAGTGCAGTGGGCATGTCTGAGAGCAGAGCTCTCAGAATAAACACACCCCTGCAATGTAGAACAGCAGAAAGTGGAAATAAATGGGCGAGACCACTCATAGGTGTCCGCATATCCCAACCAACGGTCTCCCATGTGTGCAACAGCAACAAGGCATAAAAATCAAAAGAAGAAACCCCTTTATTTTTTTTTTAAGCTCAGAGTACAGCTAACCGTAGGTGCATGGGTGTGCCCATTGCTTAGCTACGGTTAAAGCAGCTTAAAAGGCTGAAGAGGATAACAAGGAAGATGTATGCAAATGAAGCAGCACAGCAATAGTGTAGTGGGCAGAGCATTCGCCTAACGAGCAAGCTTTCCCGGTAAGAGTCCCACTGCAGCACAGTCTATTTTACATGGCAAAGCATGGTATAACCAACATTTTTATTGCAAAACCCACTAAATAACATATTTATGAACTGGAGTACTGCAGGCAATGCACATGTGCAGTCAGTATCATAATAAATAATGCAGTAGTAAGCAAGTGTAAGCACAGATAAGCAGTAGTAAGCATATGTAAGCACTAGTAAGCATGTTTAAGTGCGTTTGCGCGGGGTAAGCACTGCCTACACAGATTAAGCAAAGGAGAAGCTAACTGGGTGTAAGAAACTGTGACCGGAAGTTAGCAGTGCTTACCTCCGTGCAAACCCACTTACAACTGCTTTAAAGTGCCTTAATCACTCTGTATCCAACGGGCCTTGTTCTGCCCAGCAAGAAAATAAACAGCCATGTAGGTCTCGAACCCAGGACCGTATACACCATAGTCTGAGTAGCTATCCACCAAGCCATCACAGAAGTACAGAAGAATGATGAGGTAGTAGTAAACATGTCCTCACCATAATAACCAAACTGAACCTGTGAAAGTCATCAGTATACAGTCATATGTGCCATAACCGAGTACATAACATAAATATGTGAACTGGAGTACAGCAGTAAACCCAGAAGTGAGGTGTACTTGTAATAGAGTGTTGAAGTCCCCAGTAAAACACAAGGACCACACAGAGTGTACGTACATATCAATCAGGGATACAAGGCATACATATAAGGTATAATGAATAATAACACAATGCCAAAAAGGCATTATAATGAATGTCTACTGTAGGCAACACCAAACATTGCACAGGCCAGCGTAGGAGGTGTAAGCAATGTGTACACCAGCTCTTTGTGCCCAGTGGTATACCCCTTTAAACAATGCCAGTCTTAGGTAAGCAGGTTTGCCCATAGCTTAGCCTTTTCAAAACCGGCCAGTCATGGAAAAGTGCGGGAAATCTGCCCTAATTAAACCCAAGAGGTGGGAATACAGCTCATAACTGGTTGTAGCTTCACCTTGCAGGCACTATGGCAGTAACGGGAGAAGGAGTCCACTTCCGGGTGCAGCGCTGGTGCATCCAAGAGTCCAAGGTCATGGCTGGACTCCTAGTTAAAGACCATGCACAGAGACTGCTGCAGGGCCAGTACCAGGGCTCTCAATATAAGGCGGAGGCCTGGGACTGTCTCGCCTATGACCTCGCCAGTGTCACTAGCATACCCCGAACTGGTGAGCAGGTCAGACACCACTATGCCGACCTGAAGCGGCGGAAGGGGGACCTCTTGGAGGAGTGGCTCCAAGAGGATAGAGCATCAGGGGATGTCCCAGCTGTATGTAAGTATCAGTCCAGTACCTGTTTAATAATTGCCAGCTCAGGTATATCATGGATAGGTATGGATAAATATTCCTCTTATATCCCCCACAGCTGCAGTGGATCAGGCCGTGAACCAGGAGGCCCACATCTGCCGCCTGGCATGGTTGCAGTGTGAGGCAGGTCAGTAATACTCATGCTTTTACTGTCATAGGAAATAAAAATAAAAGTAGTAGTAAAGTAATTGCTAGTATAAAACCTGTATTATTCAAGGCAAGTACTGCATACACTAGAGAATATGGCAGGAAGAGTCTCATATTGTTAGTATGGCAATAAGTGTAATACCCTGACAAAACAGGTCTAACTGCTGGACTGTATGTGTATAATCTGGTATCATATGGTAATGTAGATTTACAATCATGTAATAGTACTGTAGTATTAAGCACTGTTACCCACACCATGCACCATAATATGAATGTGTAGGAATGCCTGTGTATGACAGGTGTAATCCCCAGAGGCCATTTAGTACAGTTGAGAGACACATAGACAGTAAACAGGGGAAATGACAATGAAACCCAAATAGTACATGCAACTGAGAAGTGAACTGTTGTTTTATTAGCACACACAGCCACAGTTTGAATCCTGCCAGTGGTGGTAGTCTGCATACAGAATTATAAACCACAACTGTACAGATATGTCCAGACTGTTTATTAAAGTGGCCCATATCTAATTCCTATCAACCTGTCCCCCTGGGAAATCAGTTGGATGATCCCAGATGTATAGGCAGCAAATAGGAAATACAACTGATTGACACATCTATGACAACAAACCTGGCACACTATCAACTCCCCAATAACTTATGTGACTAAGAAGCCACGTATGTCCCATTTACACCCCAACCTGTTAAGCTGTGGTCAGAGTGTGTACAGTAACAGAGCGAGATGTATGTGCATAATACTAATGTGTAATATGGAACCTTGTGTGGCAACAGTCAGGTAGTTTGAAAAATGAATGGACCAACAACAGGAACTGGAGGAGTGAAACCCACCACAACAAATTTGACCTAGGTTTCGTCTTTATTCAGACTTCTTCAGAACAAATTTTAAAAAATGGTCACACACCAGAATTTATACACCTTAAAATGACATCATTGATCAATGAATCAGTCAATTAAAAACATTCATCATACTTAAAGCAACCTGAGCACACACACACACAAACAACTTAATAATATGATAGCATACTATATTAATAATAAAATTGATGACTACTTCATAAATCAAATTCAAAAATTCCACAACAAAACATAAAATAATGAACATTAAACCCCACACCAAATAGTGTGTGATAATAAACTAAGCACAATCATTATATATGACAGGTGAAATTGTTGGCTAATCACCCTAAAAGGTGTTTCAGTTTCAAGATTGGGGCTATACTGATGTGGTCATTAATGCCAGGGAAAACTGTTGCATTCAACCTAAGTTGCCACCTCACCTCACTGATGTCTAAATGCAAGTCTAAAACCCTACCCTGTACATCCTTGACTATGTTTTGCAATATACAGAATTTAAAGTGATGCCCACCATGCGTTTCAGTGTGCCTGTATAGGGCATTGGTAGTTTTCCTTAGCCTTATGTCTGACAGGTGCTCATTAATCCTGTCTCTAAAGGCTCTACTAGTTTTTCCGACGTAAAACGCCGGACACTGGGCACACTGTGCCATGTACACCACATTTTTTGTATAACAATCAAAATGCCCATATAATCTAATTAGTACACCTGCCACTTGTAAGTTTACACCTGTGGGTAGAATGTAATGACACACACTACATCTACCACATTTGAAGTTCCCAACAGGCCTACCAGTTGCATTAGAAAAATTATCACCCTTCTCTAATAATTGTTTCAATGACCTTGCCTTCCTAAAAACACATTTTGGATGACTACCAAGCTTTTCCCATACCAGTCCAACCTAAGAAACTTCCAATTATTGTATATGATGTCCCTAATATTGGGAGCATCATAAGAATAGGTAGTAATAAAATAAAGGTTGTGTTCAAGAACATGACTACTAATATTAGTCGGAGGTGAAGTATGGTCACCATTGCCAACATTGACAATTTGATTACTTACATCTTGGCCCACTATTGTGGGATCTATACTTATTCTCCCTTTAATTAGAGGCCAGTACACCCCTTCCATCCCTCTTCCGTTTAACTTCCTCTACTACAGCTTGACACACACCTTCAGGATATCTTCTCCTAAGGAACATGCTCATTATAAACTCCATTTCCTTCAAAAAATCTAACTCGTCACTAACCATCCTGGCAGCCCTGACCATCTGACCTTTAATAATTGCTCTTTTCTGATGGTCAGGGTGCCAACTGGAATAACAGAGATAAGAATTTGAGAAAGTGGCTTTCTGTGGATATTAGTTGACAAAGAATAATTTGTAGGATCTATTTTTAACTTTACATCTAAATAAGCAATCTCCTGTTTGCTAAAAGTGTGAGTAAACTTCAAAAAATGCACTGTGCCATGAATATATTCCATAAAGGCATTCAAATCATCTTCACTACTTTCCCATACTATGAACAAATCATCTAAAAAACGGGTGTAGTGTCGAATTTTAGATCTAAACCTACTGAATAAAACGTATTCCTGTTCCCAGTAGGACATAATGTAATTTGCATAAATGGGGGCACAAGCTGCCCCCATAGCTACATCGTACAACCCAGTCTTAAAAAGCTGCTGTTCCAACCACTCCAACCCTATGTCATTGGGTATTACAGAAAAAAGGTTCAGATCATCAATGGTAAGCAAAATGGTATTTTCATTAAATTCCACAATTCTTAACTTCTCCAAAAATTGCCAAGAATCCTTTGTGATATAATCAAATAACTTGATGCCTTTTTGCAAATGATGGTCCAAACATTTGCTGATAAAACAAGTTTTGCTACGTTTACCATCAACTATAGGCCTGAACTTAACATTAACTAGTCCCTTATGTATCTTGGGAATCCCAAAGATACCACTCACCACAGGAAATTCATTATTCATGAAGTAATACTCTGATTCAGTGATTTGTCCTTGCATCAATAGATCCTCAACTAACACATCCACCCTAGCATTTGCAATATTAAGTTGATTTAAACTACTTTCCTCATAGGTCTCCCCACTTAGCATTATTAACATGTGATTGATGTAATCATTTCTATCCATAACCACTAAACCACTGCCCTTATCGGGCTTCATGAATCTAATGGACCTGTCCCCAACCAATTCATCTAACAAGGTCCGTTTATCCCTAGATAGATTATTTTGACTATTAAATGCATGAAATCCATTAGCAGACTTACTTCTATTAAGGTGATCTCTTATATCCAACTCACAATTTTCTTCGAATAATCCAACTATAGTGTTTGAAGGTGGTATAAACTTACTGGGCTTTTTTAAGACCTCCCTTCGCTCTTGAGTTTTATCTTGAAACGTCAACTTTAAGTTCATCTTCCTTGTCATTAATTTTAAATCAATGAGAATATCACTTATGTTACCCCTGACTATGGGTACAAAAGTAAACCCCTTTGATAGTAATTTCACATGTCTTGCATTAATAACCCTACTGGAAAAATTGTATACTTTGTAATCACCATATCTATTACACACAACCAAAGGATTACTCAGGTGTTCACCATTACATGTCCCTGTTTGATTATCTATGATGGAAACCAACTGTTCAATACTGGCACTAATGTCCCCACCACTGTTATCGATAGAGTCATCATAAAATTGTCCAAAAGTTGCACATTCATTATTAACTTTTGTTAAGCTGTCAGGCACCGAGTAAATACTAATACCCGCACTTAAACCAGCCAGTCCACAATCCGTCAAAGACTCCCCAGAAACCATACTATCACCCAGTATTACCACTTCACGTGAATTAACATTCACCTCATTATTAGCTAAAAAGGACATTGGCAAAGTGTTTAAACTGACGGTATCAACTGTATCATTCATTCCCATACCAACGTTTGATTCAAATAAGTCATGACCAAGGTTAAAAAATTCATCATTATCACAAGTACAAAGTTCAACAGTTGTGTGCCTCGTTTGTTCATTTATGCATTCACTAGATAAATCATTGCACATATCAGTGTCGTTCAAAATATTATCAAGGTTGAAGTTTTTCTCATTTAACATTGTGCCCCCAATATCCAGAACAGAAGTATCATTAAAAATGGAAAAAAGGTCATCGTTGAACTCACTCATGTGACCCCAACCAGTTGGAGTGAAGTCTGAACAGGTCGTCTCATCAACAACAGTACTAGCGACCCGCTCGACTCAAAAAAAGTTAGTCCTATTACACTCAATGGTGTTAACTTGATTAAAACCATTGACTTCCACCCCATTAACGCTGGCATTTGGTAATTCAAATTCATTAATATCCACCCCATTAGTAGACTTGCCAGCCTCTCCAATGGTGCTCGGAACATGAATGTCAACAAATTTACCCTGATAACGCTGAAAAAAAGTCTCACCTTCAAAAGGGGCCATACTATCCAATGTCACCTTCTCCACTCGGTCCGAGCTACATTACGTTGCTGCTGCTGGTAAAACCTCCCTTTTGGCCTTGCTGCATATAATCGCTGAATTCGCCGCTTCCCTGTTGCTGGTTCATCTGTACGTGACCCTTTAGCCTCTCCGAACGTCTTAATCCTCCTTCTAAAGGGAACGCCTCACCAACCACTCTCGTATTAATATTACCGGTTGCTCTCGTCACTTCCACTTCACCGCTCGATGGCTGATTGGCTGTATGGTCTTGTCTTGATACTTAGTATTACCTTCGGAAAGCAGATAGACTTTTTTATTTTTGTAAATTACAGCCAGGAACCAAGACCGGATCATGAACTCATTTATTAAAACCACAAAAAAATGAACTCTTCAATACATATAAATAACCATAAAAAGACTTAGCGCTTTCACCCGTTATACATCGTGGGTTTCTTCAGAGTAATTTTATGAATGCAGCAGCTGCTTTATAAATAGTGATTTACCCATCAATTAATTAATCAAATTCCATGGAAACATATTACATTAGTTGATTTCATTTTTGTATCTAAAACACAATATAGGACAGATCAGACTAACCAATAAAAATAATATTGTTGTTACTAATAAATATCAATAATTAAACACTATTAAAAAACTTTAAAATTCATATAAATAAATATATAAAGTTTAGTAATTCATAAAATATTATTATACTAATACAATTTCTAAAATATATATAACTCATTTAAATACAGTGTGATTTTAATTTTAAATAGGAAGATGTAGAAATGTATTCATTAATCCCAGGCCAGTTACATGCATCTAATCTTAACTGCCATATACATTCTTTCAACTCTAATAGGGCATTTACATCACCTTCTTTGCTACTGCCCTGTGGTATCCTATCTATCACAAAAAACAAAAATCTTTTAAAATTCTTACAATTTTTACTGTGCATATAAAGTGCATTAGTGCTTTTTTTGTTTTTAATGTCCCTGTCATGTTCTGCAATCCTATCTTTCAGTTTTCTTATAGTCTTGCCTATATAAAAGGCTGGACATGATAAGCAAGTTGCTAAATAAACAACTAATTTTGTATTGCAGTTAACATGACCAGGGCATTTGATAGTACGATTATGGTGCTTAATACTAACATATGGTCCATCATTTATGAACCTACATCCCCGGCAAAAACCACATTTCCTCATCTGTGAATATTTATAAATTTTCACTTTCAAAATGTTCTTTTAAGTTCATTCCTCTGGTGTATACAATGTGTGGGGAACTACCTATATATTGTATTAAATCTGTTTGCTTACTAAATACTGTTCTCCATATTTCATGTACACCATCAACTATTGTGTTAATATTATAAGTATATGGCAACTGTAACAGACTCATGTTTGTAAAATTATCTTTTTTTCTTTCATTGTTTTCATTAGAAAATCCATATTTAATAATTGGCCTAAACGTAGACTTTCTTTTGGAATATATTTCATTTTTAATCTGATTCAGTAATTCAAATGGATATCCCCTATCACTCAACAAATGTATTAAAAAATCTATTTGTAACACAAATTCCTCATCTTCACTTATTATCCTTGACAGCCTTACCATCTGTCCTTTAACTAGGTTACGTTTTTGGAAATATGGATGGCAGCTGTCAAAGTGAAGATAGGAATTTGAAAAAGTTTTTTTCCTAAATATAGTTGATTCTATACCGTCACCTTTTTTGTATAGTTTTATATCCAAAAATTCACATTCATTTTCATTAAAACTGTTAGTGAATCTTAAAAAAGACATAGTACTTTCTAAATAAACTATAAAATCATTCAATTCTTCCTTCCAAATTCAGTGAATTACCTGCCACACCTTTGTTCCTCAGTGCTGTATTTGTATTGTATAGGGCTGTTTGAACGAATTAACCAACAACTGGCTGAGCACACAATACAAATACAGCAATTGGTCAACAAGCAGCTAAATGGTTTAAACATCGTAGCAGAGTCAGATTTGGGAGGTTCGTTACCTGGCCATAATGTTTCCAGAGGAGTGGTGGCTGTAGTACCATGTTCCAGTCCTCCTGAGGTGAATACCGGCTTGGGGCTCCTAATACAGCATTGAGGAACAAAGGTGTGGCAGGTAATTCATTGAATTTGGATGCAATGCGGTGGAAAGTTAATAACTACAATTTTCAACAGAATGGGATGGCATCTAACCCAGGGGGGGCTGTTAATAAGCCCTTAACTGAACGTTTGAAAGACTTTGAGAAAAAGTTATTCTCTATGAAGAAATTGCAGATTGAAAACAGTTGTCTGCATAAAAACATTGAGTTGGGTTTAGTACCCCGGGGTTTACGGACCTGGAAGTACCCAAATGGAATTGAAGGTAAAATGAAATGTTGGAGGAAGTTCACAAATTGTATGATAAAACGGGTCTTGAACTCATGAACATTATCATTAAACATAATGATCAGGTGATTGCTGTTTTTTTGGCTGAATTAAAGACTGAGAATGAAGCCATCACTGCTGATTTAAATTTTGAGCACTATTATACTAACTACACTAACATGTTGGCGAGTGTAGAGTCACATTGTGCAATCATACATGGGAGAAAAGCTCATAAAATTGTTCGGGACACAAATGAGTACAAAAATAAAAAAGTCTATCCGCTTTCCGAAGGTAATACTAGGTATCAAGACCATACAGCCAATCAGCCATCGAGCGGTGAAGTGGAAGTGACAAGAGCAACCGGTAATATTAATACGAGAATGGTTGGTGAGGAGTTCCCTTTAGAAGAAGGATTAAGACGTTTGGAGAGGCTAAAGGGTCGCGTACAGATGAACCAGCAACAGGGAAGCGGTGAATTCAGCGATTATATGCAGCAAGGAGCAAGGCCAAAAGGGAGGTTTTACCAGCAACAGCAATGGAATGTAGCTCGGACCAAGCGGAGAAGGTGACATTGGATAGTCTGGCCCCTTTTGAAGGTGAGACTTTTTTTCAGTGTTATCAGGGTAAATTTGTTGACATTCACATTCCGAGCACCATTGGAGAGGCTGGCAAGTCTACTAATGGGGTGGATATTAATGAATTTGAATTACCAAATGCCAGCGTTAATGGGGTGGAAGTCAATGGTTTTAATCAAGTTAACACCATTGAGTGTAATAGGACTATTTTCGAGTCGAGCGGGTCGCTAGTACTGTTGTTGATGAGATGACCTGTTCAGACTTCGCTCCAACTGGTTGGGGTCACATGAGTGAGTTCAACGATTACCTTTTTTCCATTTTTAATGATACTTCTGTTCTGGATATGGGGGGCTCAATGTTAAATGAGAAAAACTTCAACCTTGACAATAATAATATTTTGAATGACACTATGTGCAATGATTTATCTAGTGAATGCATAAATGAACAAATGAGGCACACAATTGTTGAACTTTGTACTTGTGATAATGATGAATTTTTTAACCTTGGTCATGACTTATTTGAATTAAACGTTGGTATGGGACTGAATGATACAGTTGATACTGTCGGTTTAAATACTTTGCCAATGTCCTTTTTAGCTAATAATGAGGTGAATGTTAATTCACGTGAAGTAATACTGGGTGATAGTATGGTTTCTGGGGAGTCTTTGATTGTGGACTGGCTGGTTTAAGTGCGGGTATTAGTATTTACTCGGTGCCTGACAGCTTAGCAAAAGTTAATAATGAATGTGCAACTTTTGGACAATTTTATGATGACTCTATCGATAACAGTGGTGGGGACATTAGTGTCAGTATTGAACAGTTGGTTTCCATCATAGATAATCAAACAGGGACATGTAATGGTGAACACCTGAGTAATCCTTTGGTTGCGTATAACAGATATGGTGATTACAAAGTATACAATTTTTCCAGTAGGGTTATTAATGCAAGACATGTGGAATTACTATCAAAGGGGTTTACTTTTGTACCCCTAGTCAGGGGTAACATAAGTGATATTCTCATTGATTTAAAATTAATGACAAGGAAGATGAACTTAAAGTTGATGTTTCAAGATGAAACTCAAGAGAGAAGGGAGGTCTTAAAAAAGCCCAGCAAGTTTATACCACCTTCAAACACTATAGTTGGATTATTTGAAAAAAATTGTGAGTTGGATATAAGAGATCACCTTAGTAGAAGTAAGTCTGCTAATGGATTTCATGCATTTAATAGTCAAAATAATCTATCTAAGGATGAACGGAGCTTGTTAGATGAATTGGTTGGGGACAGGTCCATTAGATTCATGAAGCCCGATAAGGGCAGTGGTTTAGTGATTATGGATAGAAATGATTACATCAATCACATGTTAATAATGCTAAGTGGGGGAGACCTATGAGGAAAGTAGTTTAAATCAACTTAATATTGCAAATGCTAGGGTGGATATGTTAGTTGAGGATCTATTGATGCAAGGACAAATCACTGAATCAGAGTATTACATTATAAATAATGAATTTCCTGTGGTGAGTGGTATCTTTGGGATTCCCAAGATACATAAGGGACTAGTTAATGTTAAGTTCAGGCCTATAGTTGATGGTAAACGTAGCAAAACTTGTTTTATCAGCAAATTTTTGGACCATCAGTTGCAAAAAGGCATCAAGTTATTTGATTATATCACAAAGGATTCTTGGCAATTTTTGGAGAAGTTAAGAATTGTGGAATTTAATGAAAATACCATTTTGCTTACCATTGATGTTGTGAACTTTTTTTCTGTAATACCCAATGATATAGGGTTGGAGTGGTTGGAACAACAGCTTTTTAAGACTGGGTTGTACGATCAGGGCCGCATTAACATATTTATCACCTTGATGGAAATGGTTTTGTCCAACAATTACATTTACTTTGAGGGGTATTATTTTAAGCAAATCACAGGTGTAGCTATGGGGGCAGCTTGTGCCCCCATTTATGCAAATTACGTTATGTCCTACTGGGAACAGGAATACGTTTTATTCAGTAGGTTTAGATCTAAAATTCGACACTACATCCATTTTTTTAGACGATTTCTTCATAGTATGGGAAGGGTAGTGAAGATGATTTGAATGCCTTTATGGAATATATTAATGGCACAGTGCATTTTTTGAAGTTTACTCACACTTTTAGCAAACAGGAGATTGCTTATTTAGATGTAAAGTTAAAAATAGATCCTACAAATTATTCTTTGTCAACTAATATCCACAGAAAAGCCACTTTCTCAAATTTTTATCTCTGTTATTCCAGTTGGCACGCTGACCATCAGAAAAGAGCAATTATTAAAGGTCAGATGGTCAGGGCTGCCAGGATGGTTAGTGACGAGTTAGATTTTTTTAAGGAAATGGAGTTTATAATTAGCATGTTCCTTAGGAGAGGATATCCTGAAGGTATGTGTCAAGCTGTAGTAGAGGAAGTTAAACGGAAGAGGGATGAAGGGGTGTATGGCTTCTAATTAAAGGGAGAATAAGTATAGATCCCACAATAGTGGGCCAAGATGTAAGTAATCAAATTGTCAATGTTGGCAATGGTGACCATACTTCACCTCCGACTAATAATATTAGTAGTCATGTTCTTGAACACAACCTTTATTTTATTACTACCTATACTTATGATGCTCCCAATATTAGGGACATCATATACAATAATTGGAAGTTTCTTAGGTTGGACTGTTTGGTATGGGGAAAGCTTGGTAGTCCTCCAAAATGTGTTTTTAGGAAGGCAAGGTCATTGAAACAATTTTTAGAGAAGGGTGATAATTTTTCTAATGCAACTGGTAGGCCTGTTGGGAACTTCAAATGTGGTAGATGTAGTGTGTGTCATTACATTCTACCCACAGGTGTAATCTTACAAGTGGCAGGTGTACTAATTAGATTATATGGGCATTTTGATTGTTATACAAAAAATGTGGTGTACATGGCACAGTGTGCCCAGTGTCCGGCGTTTTACGTCGGAAAAACTAGTAGAGCCTTTAGAGACAGGATTAATGAGCACCTGTCAGACATAAGGCTAAGGAAAACTTCCAATGCCCTATGTAGGCACACTGAAACGCATGGTGGGCATCATTTTAAATTTTGTATATTGCAAAACATAGTCAAGGATGTACAGGGTAGGGTTTTAGACTTGCATTTAGACATCAGTGAGGTGAGGTGGCAACTTAGGTTGAATGCAACAGTTTTCCCTGGCATTAATGACCACATCAGTATAGCCCCAATCTTGAAACTGAAACACCTTTTAGGGTGATTAGCCAACAATTCCACCTGTCATATATAATGATTGTGCTTAGTTTATTATCACACACTATTTGGTGTGGGGTTTAATGTTCATTATTTTATTATGTTTTGTTGTGGAATTTTTGAATTTGATTTATGAAGTCATCAATTTTATTATTAATATAGTATGCTATCATATTAAGTTGTTTGTGTGTGCGCGCGCTCAGGTTGCTTTAAGTATGATGAATGTTTTTAATTGATTCATTGATCAATGATGTCATTTTAAGGTGCATAAATTCTGGTGTGTGACCATTTTTTAACATTTGTTCTGAAGAAGTCTGAATAAAGACGAAACCTAAGTCAAATTCGTTGTGGTGGTTTCACTCCTCCAGTTCCTGTTGTTGGTCCATTCATTTTTCAATTTGTCTGGTTTTTGGTTTGGTTTGGGTTTAGTCATGAACAGTCAGGTAGTGCTAACAAACATTGCTCCCACAGGTAACGAACACTGTGCTGTGAAATACAGTCCAGTATAACCTGTACTGGTACTGTCCACCCTGGTATTGTAGGGGATCGTGAGTGTTGCAGTTTCTCTGAATAATAAAGTTTCACTGGTCACTGTCGCCCACGCTGTGTACATAATATAACTGTGTAGGAAAGCATGTATATGTGTGTGTCGAGTCACTAAAGGTGGAAGAGAGCAATATTCTAGATATGTCCAGGCATACCAGAATGTGGTCAACACATGGCCAGAGTCTGTGCAGAAAGAGTTGGATAACATAGTGCAAAACAACCAGGAATCCGGCCGTATGTGTACAGTCAGTGTTAACAAACATTCCCTCCACAGGTATACCAGGTAAGAGATGTATACTGCAGGTAAAACTGGTTCATGTGTAATGATGTTGACAGCCATATCAGTGTCCAATATAGGTCTATAGGGTAGTGTAGTAAGACTTATAAGGTACAGGTAACAGCACTGACTAGGAAAGTAATGTGGAGTACAGAAATATACTACTTGTTAATTGATATTTTTCTCTCTCCCACCTTATCTCCAACAATAATCAACATACCCACCCCAACTGGTATATACTGACTCTGATAATGGCCAATCATTTGATACATATTCTAATGGTTCCCAAGCATGTGCCATGTTGAATTATTCAAACATTGTTGGCATGGTGCCATCAGTGTACTTGCATGCTGTTCTTATTACCACTGTGGTTCTATGTATGCATGTGTTGTGTTTGCTATGTAACTGTTCTGTATCTGGTGTCTGGGTTAATGGGAATATCTATGCATACTGTTATACCTAACCTTGGAATGTGTTGACTATTACTGACTCATATATGATGTTGAAATCTAAACACTATAGCATGCTTGGGAAGGTCGGTCTCACTGGACCCACCTGTCCCACCTCTGGCCAAGGCACCGGGCACCTGCATGTCTGGGGCCCAACCCCGCACCTTCCTGACAGTTGGTCCTACACCACATTCAGGTGGAACCGCCTCAAGGGATGGGGATCGCTCCCCCTGGGAGTGGGCACGGACAGGCACCTGTCATCTATAGCCAGGTCGGGGTTGTGGTGCGTAGAGTGATCAATGCCCAGGTCGGTGATCTACACCAGCTTGAGTGCTGCTTCTCATGATTAGAGAGTCAGCCTGGCTCTGCGGCTCAGCCCCCAGCACAGCCACCTTTAGGGCTGTGAAGGTGCAGTGGTGACTGCCCATGGGTGGGGACCTCAGTCCCGCTGTTACCACTAGGGGGCTTGTGGGCTTCCGATATCCCAACACCCCTCCCCATCAAGGTGTTTACCCCCCACGTATTATATACTGCCCCTGTATGTGTCTTGTGTGTCTTGTCTGTTAACCTACCCAACCTACCTCCCCAAATATACCTACTACCCCTCCCCAACATCCCATTCCCACCTGAAAAAAAAAAAAAGGGCAATCTGTTACCACAAAAAAATCTCACCCCATACATTTCGCACATGTGCCCACTGGACACATAATCTGGTCTAAATGACATCACAACAAATTTATGTTGTCCTCACCCCTCTCCCGGGGTTTGAGTGTCCAGCTCTACCTCCAAATCCAGTGTATATGCACAGCTATTACTGTAGAAGAAATGGGCAGCTATGGACCTTCCCTGCACCCTTCCTGCACATCCCTAGCTATTTTCCCTACTGTATTTTCCTCTTTGTGCCCCTTTTTCACCACTTTCCTATCAACCCATTTTTTTTTTTATTTTAAAGAAAGTAGCGTGGGGTAAGCGGCAGTAAGCACTTTTAAGCAGCAGTAAGCTGGTTTAAGCCTGTTTGCGCACTGCCTACACAGGTTAAGCAGTTTAGAAGCTGACTGAGTGTAAGACACTGTAACCAGAAGTTAGTGCTTAGCTCCGCGCAAACCCACTTACAACTGTTTTAAAGTGCCTTAATCACTCTCTATCCAATGGCCGGTGTTCTGCCCAGCAACAAAATAAACAGCCTCTGTAAGGCTTGAACCCAGGACCCTGAACACCATACACAGTGATTTACCACTAAGCCATGGCATATATACAAAACCCTGATGTTTTCACAAACATATCCAGCACAATCGGTCAACAGTACAGGAAATGTAGTAATATCATAGGTCCATAGGTAGGTACTAGGCTATTGGCCCTAGGGCCTATATAAGCCTAGCCAAAAAATGTACCCTGGCTTTCGCCACCCAAGAAAATTATTTTCCTGTGCCCCTGCCAAGCAGAGCCACAGAAGTGATCCCTGGGGTGAATTTCCCATCCAATCATCAAGATTTTTCTTGAAGAGTGCTAATGAGGAGCTGTGTTTGACATAGGTAGTCTGTTCCAGAGTATGGGAAGTCTCTGGGACAGGAATCTATCCCTCTTACATGTTCTGTTTATTGTGGTGACAAGGTTTAGGTCTCTAGAGCGTGTAGCTCGGATGGATTGGGATTTCTTTAAGTGGAGCATGTCCAACAGCTCTGGGTTTGACATAGCCTTGTATGTTAGGCAGAGATCGCCCCTGAGTAGGCGATATGCAATGGAGTAAAGCTGTAGTTTTTTTGAGACTGTCTGCGTAAGGCATCTGTTTGAGGCCAGTAATCCTCTTTTTGAGGTATTTCTGTGGTCTTTCCAGTTGTAGATGTCTTGTGAGGTACATACCAAAAGGGGCATTGTACTCTATAATGGGTCTAATGAGTGATGAGTAGAGGGGAACAATGACCTCTTTTTTTTCTGGCTGAGAATCCTTTTGTGATGAGATGAGCCACGTAGAAGGATTTCCTGACCACTGTGGCAATGTGATTATCAAAGGAGAGACTACTGTCCACCTGTGTCCTAAGGTCTCATCACATTTTCGGCATTAAGTAGACTACCAGCTATGTGGTAGTTCATGGGTACAGAGTTTTTACCAAAGGGGGATGACAGTACACTTTTTGGCATTGAGCTTCAGGCCATGGCTTTGACATCAGGTATCTGTCTCAGTGAGGCCCTTTTGTAGTTTGTTCACATTGTTAGGAGTTTCAGTTATGGCTCCTAGTTTGCAGTCATCTGTAAACTTTGTTAGCCAAAGACCTTCTGTGTTAGCCTGCACTTCAGAGAAGTAGATACCAAACAGGAGAAGACCCAGGACTGAACCCTGTGGTACTCCACTTGTCACTGGTCTGAAGTCAGATTTGGAATCCGCTACTTTCACAGTGTGGGTTCTGTCCGTGAGCCAGTGGGCAACCAATCTTGTGACATAGGGATTTATACCTAGTTTAGTGAGCTTGTATGTAATTCCAGAGTGGAGGATGGTGTCAAAAGCTTTGGCGAGATCTAGATAAGCTGTGTGAACCGTTTTACCCTCCTCTATGGCTTTGGTGACGGCTTCAAAGAAGTCAATCAGGTTTAGTAGACATGGTCTGCCTTTTATAAATCCAAACTGGGTAGGGTCCAGAGTTTGGAGATTACCAATGTCTTTGTTTATGAGTTCCATGATGATATGTTCCGTAGCCTTGCAGACCAGGCTCGTCAGGCTAATGGGGCGGTAGTTCCCAGGGTCAGTCGTGGCTCCACCTTTGTGGAGTGGGATAACTGTTGGGTACAAAGCCTGAGGTGAGGCTATGATTGAACATGGTACTTAGGAAGGGTGCCAGTTCATTCTGTAGTTCATGTAGAACACAGCCTGGGATATTGTCAGGTCCCATGGATGCTGTGTTCTTGGCTTTGGAGAGTGTGTTTTTTACCTCTGCAGCCGTGATTATAGGAACTTTGCATTCTTCCTGTATAGAGATGGGCCCTCTAGGGGGTGAGGGGGGTAAAGTTAGCACTGAACCTATCTGCTAGGATGTTGGCCATATCAGTTGGTTCTGTATATTTAGCGCCATTGTGCTGTAACTCAGAGCAGATCTGAGTGTTCCCATTAAGATTCTTGACATAGCTGTAGAATGCTTTGTGGTTGTCTTTACAGTCAATGGCAATTTTGTTTTCGTAACTAGCTTTGGAGGATTTTATGAGGGATCTCTGCTTCTTACTGAGGTTGACCAATACCACACAACCTCTTAATGCAAGAATTCTGGACAAAGTGTGCCAAAATGTGTGTACAAATAGGGATACATGTCAAATACTGCTCTAATACACTTAAAACGTTGCTAGTTACACAGTTATAAGTATTACAACACATATTTTGAAGGGAATGAAGTCTGAAACACAAAAGTGTTGGCACTAGTTACTGACTTCAATCCTGAGATCATCCATGTCAATTGCAGTACATATATGAGCCGAACATGCATGGACATATGGACAGATATATATCTGTAAAAAAAAAAATATATATATATATATATATATATATGACTCAAATAATCATATAACATCAATTGTATATATATATAGATAAATATGTTCATATGTGTGTGTGTATATATATATATATATATATATAGTATTCAGTGCAAGGCTTTTCCAAAGAAAGTTGGACAACTGCACCAGTTTCCAGAAAGGCTGTGTAAGTACTTTTGTTCCTTTATTCCACCATAAAAAATTGCCCCTGACTTAGAAGTAGTAATTTGTTTTAAACATAAGTATGAATTAATTCAGGTCTTTTTAAGCTAATTTAACAACTATTAAATAGTGAGAAAATATGCTTCAGCATTATAAATTATTAAGTATGTACAAGTCATTTTTATGTATCATTTATATAAACATTTCTCATGAAAGTATTTAGAATTTTAGGCTCAATTGATTATTAAAGTTTGTACATTTTTAGATTTTTCTATTTATACTAATTTTACAGTATGAAAATGTTTATACATGTTTGTCATTTACAGACTCAACAATGTTCTACATATATGTCCGTTTTTAGGTATTTATATCTTTAAGGCTGCTTTTTGTTTCTTAGTATACAATAATGGCCAGTTGACAATTTTTAATTGATTGACTTATGTGAATTGTTAACCACATGGTTTTATCTAAGTATAAAAGCACATGTATTGTTTCTGTAATTTGTCTGATGAAGTCCAGTCCTTGCACTGGACGAAAAGTGCTTCACATTATTACAGCCTTTCATTCAAGTTCTCCAGTACCTTTGTTGCTTTTTTAGTTACTGTACCTGTTGTTTTTCACCAGTTTGTGTTTCCATGGCATCTGGAGTTAACCATTGTTTGGAAGGGGAATCTCTACAATCCACACCAGATGAAAGTAGCAAGCAGCCCGTGTTGAGTCCCTTTCACAAGCTCTGCTTGTTTGTACACAGATTTTAGCTACAACTTCTAACCAACAACCATCTTCAAATGAGAATAACAACTTGATTTCTAATTTTCAAGCAAACAATGCACCCCAGAACTTTATCTGTACAAGGCGAATTAGCAGTGATTCTAGACCTGAACCAGTGGTAACTTGGAGACAATGTGGGGGGGGGGGGGCATTGTTCATTCAACACCTGAACAACTTTGAAATACTTCCACAGGGCTTATTGGTGTTCCGGTCATTCAGGACAGGTTAAAAAACATTCCTGTTCTTGGCTCTTAAGGTGTGCAGCACAGTTCCCTGGCATCGGCAAGTGGAGGTGAGAATTTATTAGTTTCACAACTAAAATCGCTTGACCATAAATTGTTTAAACATAAAAAACTTCAGCTAGAAATAGCTTACTTCACAGAATGTAGTAAGCTTAATATTGTCCCAAAAGGTTTAAGATCTTGGCAGTACCCTATGGGGTTGCAAATGGGTTCTCCTTTCCATATGGAATTGTTAGAACTTTTTAACAAACAAGATATGGAACTGATGAACATGATATGTAAACATTACCAAATAGAGGTTAACAGTCTCTCAGGGGAAGTAGAACAATTGAGTAACAACATCAGAAGGCATGTCGATTACGCTAGATACCATTACGATTATAAAGAATTTTCTCGAGTATTAGCCAACAATTAGAGAAATTGAAAACTATTAAAATAAAAAAACTTGAAAGGGATCTGGGTGAATACAATCGAGGAACTGCATATCCAAATCCACCCCTTTCACAAATTTGGGATAGGATTGGACCACAACAAACTAGTTCATCAAATCAAAACCTATTCTCTGGAACTACTGACGTGGTAGCAATGTCACCTCATCTGTCTAGTAGTACCAGGGACTTAGAAAGGAGTGAGAACGTTAGAAAGGATGCCAACCACTCAAATACAACAAACAATGGGAGAGAAATAAATACAAACAAAACTTTATACTCTGAGGCATTGCAAGTTAGCCGACAAAGTTTTCATCAGCAGAGAGCTAACAACCACAATCCGACAAAAGGAAATGCACAGAACCCCTAACACGAGGGGGAAGGCGAAATTCAAAAGGTAATACAGCGAATGGTTTCTAATACTGAAGACCATTGTAAAATAGTAATGAACTCAAGTGGAGACTTTAAAATGTATAACTTTTCTCAGTATGAAATAATGACGAAACGAGGATCCTTGTCAGCAGAAACCACACAATAAAACCTTAACGCGTTTTATTTATAATATCCAACAGAGCGTTTTCGCCACAGTAAACCGTGGCTTCTTCAGAGGAAATAAACATTTAAAATAATACACTCCATTTATATCAGGAAAAATCAGGAAGTGACATCTTCCTATTTCCTGAAGCCAGCAGCAATTTTCTTTAAAAATAAATGTAGAACACAACACAATGCAGTACAAAGCATATCCACAATTAATACCAAAACATATGTAAAACTTTCCTAAGAAAACATAAATTAAAAATATAAATGTTAAAAAGTTAAAAACTTCAGTTTATTATTTTATTTTTAATTATGTATTTACTATATGTCTATTAACACAGGACCAGACACTCAATGAAGGAAAGAATCCTAAAAGAATGTATATGTTTATGTAGGCCTGCAATTACAAATTCCAACTTAACTATTATTGACACGCTAGAATGTCTTTAGGATGTCCAGTCTTGTACCTATGGACATGTATAAACAAAATTCATTTAAAGCCCTGAAGGTATAGGGAAGCCCATTTATAAGATAATAAATATCCTAAATATCAAATTACCAAATACCCCTATACTTGAATTAAAAGGAACCTGCACTGCCCTGTCCTCATAAAGGTGACAAACAGCAGGTTGGAATACCAAAAAGGACCCTGTAATCTATCTAAAATAGCTTTTTAATTTCAGTACAGGAGCTATATTGCAGTTACTGTTCAACCCAGGATGCCTAAACGCATCTAGGCGTAACTGCCATTCCAGTTCCCGATTTTCCAAAATTAACGAAAAAGAACCACCCCTAATCCTTAATGGTACCTGGTCAATGGCCATAAATTGGAAGCTATGACCTGGATTTAAACCTATATGCTTTGCCAGTGCGTTGTCGTCCTTGTTCTTAATAGCATACATATGTTCATACATTCGGTCTCGGACCCGACGGTCCATTTTCCCAATGTAGAACGCTTGGCAACAATTACACATGGCGATGTAGATAATAGATTTACTCTCACAGTTTAAAGTAAAACGGATGTTGTACTTCCTATCCCTGACCTTAAATGTCACACCTGTTCTGACCTTATTACAAAATTTACAAAAGCCACATTTAAACATACCTCTCCTTTTATGGAATGTATTTTGAGGTACGTCCCTTTGTAACAATTCCTTGAGGTTATGTGATCTCTTGAAAATAAATCTAGGCTTACTACCTAGTTTTTCAACCAAAAGTGAATTAGAAGATATAAGATGCCAGTTCTTCCGTATTATAGCCAGAATCCCTTTAGAATTTTTACTAAAGGTAGTGATGAAACTCAAAGAGAAATCATATTCTTCACCTATTGATGTACCTGTGACAATCACCCCATTATTGAGATTGATCTCATCCGAAACTATGTTAGTAGTGGGGTCAACGTGTGCAGGGTTTTGCTGGAGTAATAACGGTTTATAAAAAACATTGGTCCTTTTAAAAGTGACTTCTCCAATCAGGTCTAACAACATTTTATCAGGGTACCCCCGATTACTAAACATTTCTCTCAGTAAAGCACATTCCTTGGTAAAGTCCGCCAAAGTACTGCACATTCTTCCTGCCCTCACCAGTTGTCCCTTCACAATGGACCTTTTCTGTTGGTACGGGTGGAAACTGGAGAAGTGCAGAAATGAATTGCAGTATGTAGATTTTCTAAATACAGTTGACGTCAGTCCTTGGTCTACAGGGTCCTTTACTAACTTGACGTCAAGATAGTCAATCTCACTAGTTGAAAATTTGAATGTGAATTTTAAGAATTCGGTTGTTGAATTCATAGTTTCCACGAAACCTGCAGCTTCTAGTTCCGAGCCCCTGAACAAAATAAAAATATCGTCCAAGAATCGGGTATAGAACATAACAGGTTCCATTAAACCAGGGACCTTCCGTAGAATATTGGCCTCCCAATATCCCATAACTTAATTTGCTACTCCAGCCCCACATGGAGAGCCCATCGCTACACCACGTTTTTGTAGGAAGAAGTCACCGTTAAAGGTGAAGTAGTTAGAGGTCAGGACAATATCCAATAATTCTGTGACCAAGTCTACTTCCAACTTAGAGGCCTCAAATGCCTGAAGCATAGACCCTATCCACTCCACCGCTTCCTGATGCGGTATAGAAGTGTATAGGTCTATGACATCTATGGTTAAAAAGTTGTTTTCACCATTATATGGGATGCCATTAATGCTGTCAAGAAAAGACCACGAGTCCTTAAATATACTGGTAATCTCTTTCATATATTTGTCCAGAATATTTGTAATAAGCTTAGAACAGGGATATGTAATGGAAGACCTGCCATCGATCAACGCTCTCATAGGGGGATTGTTGATACTCTTATGAATCTTAGGGATTCCGAACATGACAGGTATTTTTGGACAATTTATATCAATATAATTGTACAAATTCATGTCAATTTTACCTGCCAGGAACAGATCCCTAAAATAACCCCTAATTCTCTGAGTGTTGCCATTGACCTCACTCTTTGAAGATTTTATGTAAGCGTCAGTGTCAAGTAACATAGTCATCTTCTCATATGTTAAGTTGTCAAATATCACTAACCCGCCACCCTTATCAGGTTTTAATAATCGTACAGGTAACCGACATATCTCATCTAGTAACAACAATTGTTCCTTAGTGATGTTAGAATTTTCTATGCTTACCCTGTCATTACTATTAATAGCAAGGAATCTGAAATCCATTTCACAAATATTCTCAAATAATTGTAAAGTTGTGTGTAGTGGGGGATTAAACACACTAGCCAGTTTCATGGTAGATAAACCATCAACCCTGCCTCCAGTGTTTAAATTTTCAGTATCAATTTGTTGGTTAAACAACAGTTTGAGGTTCATTTTCCTCACAAAACATTTTAGTTCTATAATTTCCTTAGAAATACTCCCATTTCTACTTGGAACAAAAGAATTACCAAAAGCTAATAATTCAACTAGCTGCTCATCGAGAATAATGTCGGAAAAATTGTAAATCTTAAAATCACCATTCTTATTAGTGAGGATAGCGGGATGGCCATGTACCATAGTTGGAGAGGGTAGGTCAGTGTGCACCATAAGTGAAGGAGGTGGCCCAGATGTATCAAACCCATTAATATCTAGGTCCACAACTAATTCTTTCTCCTGTTCACATATGACTTGCTGCTGCGTTGTCCTAAAAAATTATTGCCATTATTCTGGTTACCTGGTTTGCTGTTAGTACTTGAACCATATTGGTAATTATCAGGTCCCCCTTTGTTTCTGGCAAAACCTTTTATTCTGTTACTCCGTCTTGGTCCTGAATTAATATATCCCTCATTATTATCTTCTATTATATCATCCAACCCACTCCTGTCTTCCACCACATCTGTCGTCTGGCTATCATTAATATAACCTGGACGAGTGCCATTAGGTCCCTTTAATTTAGGATATGCACATTTCTTAAGAGTAAGCTTCCCTATCTCTGATCAATTTTTTATTTTTATTGGCCTTCAACTTCAACAACAACGTGTCAATACTAGAAAGAATCTGTCCATAGTCGAATCTATATCTATTAAAATCCAGGTCAATTTTAATATCATTGTCCAAGTTATTAATTTCATTCATTAGTGAGTCAATATGCAACGCGTAATACTTAACAATAAGTTCTAAAAGTTGAACACCTTGTTGTTGGAAAAGTGCTTCCAAATCAACCAAAAAAGCCTGGTCAATTATTAAGCCAGATGGCATAAAGTTATTCCTTAACCCTTTGGGTATCAAATTCTCAATAATGCATTGTTTAAAATAAGCCGACTCCAACTGCAACTTTTTTAATTTGAGCAGTTTGGAGTCAAATAATTTTAGCTTATCTGCTAAACATGTATTTTTAATGTTAGGTACATCAATACCGGATAGCGTACCTTGTTGTCCAAAAGAAAGGTTAGTAGTGTCCAGTAACCAGCCCCCTAGGTCCGGTAACCCAGAATTGGTTCCAGCAGGTCCATTATTAGCATTGTCCAAAACTGTTGTGTCAGTTCGTAAGTTGAAATTGGTACGTTCATTTGAGACCGCTACAGCATACGTAACGGGGCGTCCTGCCCTTGCCTCAGCTCCGGAACTGTCACCAGAAAGTGAAAAAGTACCTCCCGGACTAGTAGCTAGCCCAACCGTGGTGCTAGCAGGTAGATTCTGTCGTTCCGGCTGGCCTGCCGGTAACCAATCATCAAGGCTCACTTGAATCGAACCCATCGTGTTGGCAACACCGGAAATTCCTACTCTCGGCGTCCGAATAGCAGCCTGCATATCATCGATCCTTGAGTTCATCTGGTCCAGCCTAGCAGACAGACCGGCAATTAAACCGGCTAGGTCTGTATTAGCGTTGTCACTGCCGCTCGCCATAAAACTGTTTAGTGGGAAACTGCCAAGACAAACAGGAATCCTCGCAACAAAGACCACGAACAAGAGAAAAGAAAAACCAAAACCAAATAATGACGAAACGAGGATCCTTGTCAGCAGAAACCACACAATAAAACCTTAACGCTGCTTTTATTTATAATATCCAACAGGCGTTTTCGCCACAGTAAACCGTGGCTTCTTCAGAGGAAATAAGCATTTAAAATAATACACTCCATTTATATCAGGAAAAATCAGGAAGTGACATCTTCCTATTT
The DNA here is from genome assembly GCF_019279795.1 of Protopterus annectens. Lineage (NCBI taxonomy): Eukaryota > Metazoa > Chordata > Ceratodontiformes > Protopteridae > Protopterus > Protopterus annectens. Next base: position 1,483,049,939 of record NC_056743.1, on the reverse strand, counting down.
CCTGAAGCCAGCAGCAATTTTCTTTAAAAATAAATGTAGAACACAACACAATGCAGTACAAAGCATATCCACAATTAATACCAAAACATATGTAAAACTTTCCTAAGAAAACATAAATTAAAAATATAAATGTTAAAAAGTTAAAAACTTCAGTTTATTATTTTATTTTTAATTATGTATTTACTATATGTCTATTAACACAGGACCAGACACTCAATGAAGGAAAGAATCCTAAAAGAATGTATATGTTTATGTAGGCCTGCATTTTTCCTGATATAGGCCTGATTTTTCCTGATATAAATGGAGTGTATTATTTTAAATGTTTATTTCCTCTGAAGAAGCCACGGTTTACTGTGGCGAAAACGCTCTGTTGGATATTATAAATAAAACGCGTTAAGGTTTTATTGTGTGGTTTCTGCTGACAAGGATCCTCGTTTCGTCATTATTTGGTTTTGGTTTTTCTTTTCTCTTGTTCGTGGTCTTTGTTGCGAGGATTCCTGTTTGTCTTGGCAGTTTCCCACTAAACAGTTTTATGGCGAGCGGCAGTGACAATGCTAATACAGACCTAGCCGGTTTAATTGCCGGTCTGTCTGCCAGGCTGGACCAGATGAACTCAAGGATCGATGATATGCAGGCTGCTATTCGGACGCCGAGAGTAGGAATTTCCGGTGTTGCCAACACGATGGGTTCGAGTTAAGTGAGCCTTGATGATTGGTTACCGGCAGGCCAGCCGGAACGACAGAATCTACCTGCTAGCACCACAGTTGGGCTAGCTACTAGTCCGGGAGGTACTTTTTCACTTTCTGGTGACAGTTCCGGAGCTGAGGCGAGGGCAGGACGCCCCGTTACGTATGCTGTAGCGGTCTCAAATGAACGTACCAATTTCAACTTACGAACTGACACAACAGTTTTGGACAATGCTAATAACGGACCTGCTGGAACCAGTTCTGGGTTACCGGACCTAGGGGGCTGGTTACTGGACACTACTAACCTTTCTTTTGGACAACAAGGTACGCTATCCGGTATTGATGTACCTAACATTAAAAATACATGTTTAGCAGATAAGCTAAAATTATTTGACTCCAAACTGCTCAAATTAAAAAAGTTGCAGTTGGAGTCGGCTTATTTTAAACAATGCATTATTGAGAATTTGATACCCAAAGGGTTACGGAATAACTTTATGCCATCTGGCTTAATAATTGACCAGGCTTTTTTGGTTGATTTGGAAGCACTTTTCCAACAACAAGGTGTTCAACTTTTAGAACTTATTGTTAAGTATTACGCGTTGCATATTGACTCACTAATGAATGAAATTAATAACTTGGACAATGATATTAAAATTGACCTGGATTTTAATAGATATAGATTCGACTACGGACGGATTCTTTCTAGTATTGACACGTTGTTGTTGAAGTTGAAGGCCAATAAAAATAAAAAATTGATCAGAGATAGGGAAGCTTACTGTAAGAAATGTGCATATCCTAAATTAAAGGGACCTAATGGCACTCGTCCAGGTTATATTAATGATAGCCAGACGACAGATGTGGTGGAAGACAGGAGTGGGTTGGATGATATAATAGAAGAAGATAATAATGAGGGATATATTAATTCAGGACCAAGACGGAGTAACAGAATAAAAGGTTTTGCCAGAAACAAAGGGGGACCTGATAATTACCAATATGGTTCAAGTACTAACAGCAAACCAGGTAACCAGAATAATGGCAATAATTTTTTAGGACAACGCAGCAGCAAGTCTTATGTGAACAGGAGAAAGAATTAGTTGTGGACCTAGATATTAATGGGTTTGATACATCTGGGCCACCTCCTTCACTTATGTTGCACACTGACCTACCCTCTCCAACTATGGTACATGGCCATCCCGCTATCCTCACTAATAAGAATGGTGATTTTAAGATTTACAATTTTTCCGACATTATTCTCGATGAGCAGCTAGTTGAATTATTAGCTTTTGGTAATTCTTTTGTTCCAAGTAGAAATGGGAGTATTTCTAAGGAAATTATAGAACTAAAATGTTTTGTGAGGAAAATGAACCTCAAACTGGTGTTTAACCAACAAATTGATACTGAAAATTTAAACACTGGAGGCAGGGTTGATGGTTTATCTACCATGAAACTGGCTAGTGTGTTTAATCCCCCACTACACACAACTTTACAATTATTTGAGAATATTTGTGAAATGGATTTCAGATTCCTTGCTATTAATAGTAATGACAGGGTAAGCATAGGAAATTCCAACATCACTAAGGAACAATTGTTGTTACTAGATGAGATATGTCGGTTACCTGTACGATTATTAAAACCTGATAAGGGTGGCGGGTTAGTGATATTTGACAACTTAACATATAATAAGAAGATGACTATGTTACTTGACACTGACGCTTACATAAAATCTTCAAAGAGTGAGGTCAATGGCAACACTCAGAGAATTAGGGGTTATTTTAGGGATCTGTTCCTGGCAGGTAAAATTGACATGAATTTGTACAATTATATTGATATAAATTGTCCAAAAATACCTGTCATGTTCGGAATCCCTAAGCTTCATAAGAGTATCAACAATCCCCCTATGAGAGCGTTGATCGATGGCAGGTCTTCCATTACATATCCCTGTTCTAAGCTTATTACAAATATTCTGGACAAATATATGAACGAGATTACCAGTATATGTAAGGACTCGTGGTCTTTTCTTGACAGCATTAATGGCATCCCATATAATGGTGAAAACAACTTTTTAACCATAGATGTCATAGACCTATACACTTCTATACCGCATCATGAAGCGGTGGAGTGGATAGGGTCTATGCTTCAGGCATTTGAGGCCTCTAAGTTGGAAGTAGACTTGGTCACAGAATTATTGGATATTGTCCTGACCTCTAACTACTTCACCTTTAACGGTGACTTCTTCCTACAAAAACGTGGTGTAGCGATGGGCTCTCCATGTGGGGCTGGAGTAGCAAATTATGTTATGGGATATTGGGAGGCCAATATTCTAAGGAAGGTCCCTGGTTTAATGGAACCTGTTATGTTCTATACCCGATTCTTGGACGATATTTTTATTTTGTTCAGGGGCTCGGAACTAGAAGCTGCAGGTTTCGTGGAAACTATGAATTCAACAACCGAATTCTTAAAATTCACATTCAAATTTTCAACTAGAGAGATTGACTATCTTGACGTCAAGTTAGTAAAGGACCCTGTAGACCAAGGACTGACGTCAACTGTATTTAGAAAATCTACATACTGCAATTCATTTCTGCACTTCTCCAGTTTCCACCCGTACCAACAGAAAAGGTCCATTGTGAAGGGACAACTGGTGAGGGCAGGAAGAATGTGCAGTACTTTGGTGGACTTTACCAAGGAATGTGCTTTACTGAGAGAAATGTTTAGTAATCGAGGGTACCCTGATAAAATGTTGTTAGATCTGATTGGAGAAGTTACTTTTAAAAGGACCCATGGTTTTTATAAACCGTTATTACTCCAACAAAATCCTGCACACGTTGACCCCACTATTACACAGTTTCGGATGAGATTAATCTCAACAATGGGGTGATTGTCACAGGAACATCAATAGGTGAAGAATATGATTTTTCTTTGAGTTTCATCACTACCTTTAGTAAAAATTCTAAAGGGATTCTGGCTATAATACGGAAGAACTGGCATCTTATATCTTCTAATTCACTTTTGGTTGAAAAACTAGGTAGTAAGCCTAGATTTATTTTCAAGAGATCACATAACCTCAAGGAATTGTTACAAAGGGACGTACCTCAAAATACATTCCATAAAAGGAGAGGTATGTTTAAATGTGGCTTTTGTAAATTTTGTAATAAGGTCAGAACAGGTGTGACATTTAAGGTCAGGGATAGGAAGTACAACATCCGTTTTACTTTAAACTGTGAGAGTAAATCTATTATCTACATCGCCATGTGTAATTGTTGCCAAGCGTTCTACATTGGGAAAACGGACCGTCGGGTCCGAGACCGAATGTATGAACATATGTATGCTATTAAGAACAACAAGGACGACAACGCACTGGCAAAGCATATAGGTTTAAATCCAGGTCATAGCTTCCAATTTATGGCCATTGACCAGGTACCATTAAGGATTAGGGGTGGCCCTTTTTCGTTAATTTTGGAAAATCGGGAACTGGAATGGCAGTTACGCCTAGATGCGTTTAGGCATCCTGGGTTGAACAGTAACTGCAATATAGCTCCTGTACTGAAATTAAAAAGCTATTTTAGATAGATTACAGGGTCCTTTTTGGTATTCCAACCTGCTGTTTGTCACCTTTATGAAGACAGGGCAGTGCAGGTTCCTTTTAATTCAAGTATAGGGGTATTTGGTAATTTGATATTTAGGATATTTATTATCTTACAAATGGGTTTCCCTACACCTTCAGGGCTTTAAATGAATTTTGTTTATACATGTCCATAGGTACAAGACTGGACATCCTAAAGACATTCTAGCGTGTCAATAATAGTTAAGTTGGAATTTGTAATTGCAGGCCTACATAAACATATACATTCTTTTAGGATTCTTTCCTTCATTGAGTGTCTGGTCCTGTGTTAATAGACATATAGTAAATACATAATTAAAAATAAAATAATAAACTGAAGTTTTTAACTTTTTAACATTTATATTTTTAATTTATGTTTTCTTAGGAAAGTTTTACATATGTTTTGGTATTAATTGTGGATATGCTTTGTACTGCATTGTGTTGTGTTCTACATTTATTTTTAAAGAAAATTGCTGCTGGCTTCAGGAAATAGGAAGATGTCACTTCCTGATTTTTCCTGATATAAATGGAGTGTATTATTTTAAATGTTTATTTCCTCTGAAGAAGCCACGGTTTACTGTGGCGAAAATGCTCTGTTGGATATTATAAATAAAACGCGTTAAGGTTTTATTGTGTGGTTTCTGCTGACAAGGATCCTCGTTTCGTCATTATTTGGTTTTGGTTTTTCTTTTCTCTTTTTCTCAGTATGATCTTGTTGGTGAATTAGTTGACTTATCTAAGGGATTAACATTCATCCCAAGCTTTTTGTCTGACTTGGCTAAAACACTTTTAGACTTTAACTGTTTTATTAGAAAAAACAAAAAAGGAGATGACAGCGAAAAACCAAACTAGAAACCGCAAAGGATCGCTGTGGAAGTCCAATAAAGGGAGAGTACTAGTGGAAAATATAGTTTATTAAGCAATTCCTGCACAAACAAACCCAAATACATGAACATTGTAAATCTTGCTAATACATTTTCATTCCACCCTTCATCAGATGTAAAAAGCAAAGAAATTACAAAGGACTGAATTTATCCAAAATTTAAACTAGTGGCTTGAAAAAAGAACCAATCGAATCCAGCAATCAATCCCTTCAAAACATGAATGTGCACATTTTTGAAAAACTAGAACTTATTTAAAACATGTTTGAAAGTCTAAAACCAATCTGTTTTGAACTAATAAATATAATGATTCTTTGCAAAATAAATACAACATACACATTAGTTAAAATACACTAAATATATTCATATAAAACTTAATAAATTATAATATGTTACAATCAAATAAGCATTGTAGTAAATAAATGCCTTCTGGCGGGCTAAAATGCCAATTACAACTTGGCTGATCTTATTTTTTAAAACTGAAAGAATAGACAACATATCATTTAAACCTGGGAATTTCGTGGCTTCTAAGACAATTTGCCAATAAAGCTCACAATATTCAAGTTTTGTTTCCCACATGCCCCCTCTTGATTTCTTTAGGAACTGCTTCTAAAACAAAAAGCAAAAATAGAGCTTGTGGACAGATGGACATGTGTCCAAGTAAAGCATTATTAGAATTGGATTTACTTATTTTGTACATATGTTCATAAATGCGTTTTTAGTTTTCTTTCTGTCTTGCCAATGTAAAATGATTTGCATATTTTGCACAAAGCAAGGTACACAATTCCACTCGTATTACAATTGGCAAAACATTTACTAGTAATGGTTCTGTCCCTACTACCTATTACCAAAGAAAATAAATTAATAAGATAGGGGCACTGAGAACATGTAACACATTTAAAGGTCCCTATCCTTTTGATGTTAACATGTTTTGTAGAAGAGCAACCATATTCAAAAAGATTTTTAAAATTCCTTTCTTTTCTATAGGTAAAAGTGTATTCCTAAAAAGGGGTCACAAATCAGAAATGTTCTTAAATTTCTCCCACTCTCTACTAATAATGTTCCTGATAATACCTGCATCTCCATTAAAATCTAAAACATAAGCTGACTTACATTCACTGAGAAAATTGGACTGACTAGAGGGGTTCCCCAAGGGAGCATCCACTCCCAAAATAGGTGCAAATCTACCTGATCTACCATTTTTTACCTCTGTTGTAACTTGCTCAATAACTTCAGTAGGATAACCTCTCTAGAAACATTTGACACAAACTCGCACTCATTATGAAAATCTGTGTCAGTAGACGTCATACGACTAATTCTGACAAGTTGTCCTTTTAGTAAATTCTTTTTTTGAAAAAAGGGATGACCACTAGTAAAATGTATGAATTTGAAAAAGTATCTTTTCTGTGCGCCTTTGAAACAAACATACTCTTGTCCAATGTAATATGAATGTCCAAATAAATAAGCTCATGTAAGTTAAAATTGTGTGTGAATTCCAAAAAATGTGATGTATTTTTTAAGTATTCCAAAAATCATAAAGCCTATCCATAGTGTCAGTCCAAAAAATAACGTCATCCAAAAAATGCTTGTAAAGGGACCAACAACTTTTGAATTCACTATTCAACACATATGTATTCTCCCACCAAGTTAAACTGATGTTAGCATAAGTGGGGGTGCGGCCCCCATAGCCACTCCCTTAATTTGTTCATAAAAATTCACCTTCAAAGAACATATAATTGTTTAAAACAAGCTCCATTAACATTAAACAAGTATTAAAATTATTATTAGAAAAATGACCATCCAAAATCATTGCTTATTCCAACCATTGGAGCCCTATATTGTGAGGAATACTCCCAAATAAATCCACTATGTCTAAAGTAACAAATGTTAAGTTCTCTTTGTAGAGATCCGGTTTCAACTGTCTAAGAAAATCCCAGAAATCCTTAAGTACTGCAGGACCCAACAAAGACAAATCTGTTAACTTTACATATACAAACTTGGCCAAAGGGGCCGTAATAGAACCTTCAGATGAAACAATTAAATGAAGAGGAGGATCCATAAAATTTTTATGGACCTTGGGAATCCCGAACACAGAGGAACTCTAGGATTTTTATTGTATAAAAAATTGAAAGTATCCAAACTAATGGAATCTTCCAACAATAAATAATTTAAAATCAGGTGAATTTAGAATGAGCTATGTTAACCTCGTTAATGGAAACTCTAGAATACTTGCTAACATCATCTAATTGTTCTTTAACTTTGGACTCATAAATACTATCCATCAGAATTGTTCCGCCTCCTTTGTCAGGTTGCATAATTCTAATAGGTTGTTCCTCAATGATTCAAGAACAGTTTCTTAATTAGATAAATTAGGTTGCATAATTCTAATAGGTTGTTCCTCAATGATTCAAGAACAGTTTCTTAATTAGATAAATTAGGGTAAACTTTGTGTGCATTTATACATTTCCTAATCTCTCTCTCAGCTAAAATCTCAACATTTTTTAGTTGTGGATGTAAAGGTGGATTAAAAATGCTTTTTTTCTTCAAAGGGGTAAAAGAAACAGAATTGTCAGAAGTATTATTAAAAAATAAGGCTAAATTATTTTTCCTAAGAAAAAGCTTTAAATCAATAATAGCTCTGGGACTGTTAGCCTTCCTTAAAGGAACAAATTTAAAACCTTTAGAAAATAAATTAAAATGTTGGTTGTGAATAGGAAAACTACTATAATTATAAATTTTATAACCTTTGTAGGAAAAAACCTTGCCATCTCTTGTAATAATAACATTAGTATTTTCTAAAGACTCAGAGAAAGTTGCTGATACATGGTCAGCTGAGTTAAAAAAATTCTAAGGTATGAGATAAATCACACTCGAAATGTAAATTACTCAGTTCCAGGGTTGCCCCCTCTGGTTCTCCCTGTAATTGTTGTAATTGTAGTAAACCTGCTGTTTGTTCCTTATTCTGTCTGATCTTTGGGGATGTGGTTGATCTAAAGGGATATCCCTAACATTACTGTCCTGAACTTGATTCTGTTCAACATTATCAAAGGCAAAACTATTGTTAACATCCCTATAAATTATTTTGTTCTCTGGGGTAAGCTGTACCATTCTGGTACTCCTTAACATCCCTTTGTAATTTATTTTCCTTTCTCTGAATATTATTAATACAATTCTTATCAATACATTTAAAGATGTCATGATATTTATCTTTCTCATTATCCACAGTAAATAACAAGTCATTCAAAATATTGCTATTAGTTAGTTCCATTTCTGTCAACAAAAGAGATCTTTCTCTTTCGTTTTCATAAACTATAGCTTTAATAATTTCCAAGCCACATTTGTCAAAGGCATTAATGAAATCTGTGTGAAATTGAGAACCATCTTGTACCCTATTTGGGTACTTACAAACTCTAAGTCCCTTAGGGACTATGTTACGCTTCAAACATTCATCAAGATAGGCATTGTCACATTCTATAGTTTTATATCTATCCATCAAGTAATGCGGTTTGTCCAAATTCTCCCTATATGTTAGGGCTTTGCCATCTGCTTTACTTGAAAAAGGTTTATTTTGAAAATCTTTAATCTTCTTAATGTCATTGAAAGCCAAGCAAGTGTTAATATTGTGTAAGTCACCTGGTTTTCTACTTAAAATCTGAGCCGATGTAGAAGGCGCATTGTCCTGTAAATCACTATCTTGTTGCTGTGTTAAACAAATGTTAGGAAGTCCAATGGAGTCGCTGGGCACCACTTGTTTAAGTTGAGAAGAGGAGCATTGAAGAGCTTTCAACACATTCAGTAAATCCATTCCAGATTGTGTTTGTAACAAGCCCTGGTACACCAGAAAAGAGTGTAACAATACAGTGGCAGGCGGGTGTAAGCAGCTCAACCAATTGAGATAGCTGCCCAATCATTTTATGAATCTCACCCCTTTCGTTTGCTCTGTTCTCCTCATCTGTCTCTACCCTCAGAACTTCTGACATCTCAGAGTTGAACAAAAACCAAAAAAGGAGATGACGGCGAAAAACTAAACTAGAAACCACAAAGAATCGCTGTGGAAGACCAATAAAGGGAGAGTACTAGCAGAAAATATAGTTTATTAACCAATTCCTGCACAAGCACACCCAAATACACGAACGTTGTAAATCTTGCTAATACATTTTCATTCCACACTTCATCAGATGTAAAAAGCAAAGAAATTACAAAAGACTGAATTTATACAAAATTTAAACTAGTGGCTTGAAAAGAGAACCAATCGAATCCAGCAATCAATTAATCCCTTCAAAACATGAAAATGCATGTTTAGCTCATGAATATGCAAATTTTTGAAAAACTAGAACTTATTTAAAACATGTTTGACAGTCTAAAACCAATCTGTTTTGAACTAATAAATAAAGTGAGTCTTTGCAAAATAAATCCAACATATACATATTAGTTAAAATACACTAAATATATTCATATAAAAACTTAAATTATAATAGGTTACAATCAAATAAGCATTGCAGTAAAAAAATGCCCTCTGGTGGACTAAAATGCCAATTACAACTTGGCTGATCTTATTTTTAAAACTGGAAGAATAGACAACATATCATTTAAACCTGGGAATTTCGTGGCTTCTAAGACAATTTGCCAATAAAGCTCACAATATTCAAGTTTTGTTTCCCACATGCCCCCTATGATTTCTTTAGGAACTACTTCTAAAACAAAAAACAAAAATAGAGCTTGTAGACAGATGGACATATGTCTAAATAAAACATTATTAGAATTGGATTTACTTATTTCCTACATATGTTCATAAATGCGTGTTTTTAGTTTTTTTTCTATCTTGCCAATGTAAAATAAATTGCATATTTTGCACAAAGCAAGGTACACAATTGCACTTGTATTACAATTGTCAAAACATTTACTAGTAATGGTTCTGTCCCTCCTACCTATTAGCAAAGAAGATGAATTAATAAGATAGGGGCACTGAGAACATGTGCCACATTTAAAGGTCCCTATCCATTTGATGTTAACATGTTTTATAGAAGAGCAACCATATTCAAAAAGATTTTAAAAATTCCTTTCTTTTCTATATGTAAAAGTGTATTCCTAAAAAGGGGTCGCAAATCAGAAATTTCCTTAAATTTCTCCCACTCTTTACTAATAATGTTCCTGATAATACCTGCATCTCCATTAAAATCTAAAACATAAGCTGACTTACATTCACTGAGAAAATTGGACTGACTAGAGGGGTTCCCCAAGGGAGCATCCACTCCCAAAATAGTTGCAAATCTACCTACTTATGTTAACATCATTTTAACTTGGGCGAATACATATGTGTTGAATAGTGAATTCAAAAGTTGTTGGCCTCTTTACAAGCGTATTTTTGGATGACATTGTTATTTTTTGGACTGACACTATAGATAGGTTTTATGATTTTTTTGGAATACTTAAAAAGTACATCACATTTTTTGGAATTCACACACAATTTTAACTTACACAAGCTTATCTATTTGGACGTTCATATTACATTGGACAGGGGTATGTTTGTTTCAAAAGTGCACAGAAAAAATACTTTTTCAAATTCATACTTGCATTTTACTAGCCATCCTTTTTTTCAAAAAAAGAATGTATTAAAAGGACAACTTGTCAGAATTAGTTGTATGACGTCTGACAAAGATTTTCATAATGAGTGTGAGTTTGTGTGTCAAATGTTTCTAGAGAGAGGTTATCCTACCGAAGTTATTAAGCAAGTTACAACAGAGGTAAAAAAAGGTAGATCAGGTAGATTTGCACCTATTTTGGGAGTAGATGCTCCCTTGGGGAACCCCTCTAGTCAGTCCAATTTTCTCAGTGAATGTAAGTCAGCTTATGTTTTAGATTTTAATGGAGATGCAGGTATTATCAGGAACATTATTAGTAAAGAGTGGGAGAAATTTAAGGAAATTTCTGATTTGCGACCCCTTTTTAGGAATACACTTTTACCTATAAAAAAGAAAGGAATTTAAAAAATTATTTGAATATGGTTGCTCTTCTACAAAACATGTTAACATCAAAAGGATAGGGACCTTTAAATGTGGTACATGTTCTCAGTGCCCCTATCTTATTAATTCATCTTCTTTGGTAATAGGTAGTAGGGACAGAACCATTACTAGTAAATGTTTTGCCAATTGTAGTACGAGTGGAATTGTGTACCTTGCTTTGTGCAAAATATGCAAATCATTTTACAATGGCAAGACAGAAGAAAACTAAAAACACACATTTATGAACATATGTACGAAATAAGTAAATCCAATTCTAATAATGCTTTATTTAGACATATGTCCATCTGTCCACAAGCTCTATTTTTGTTTTTTGTTTTAGAAGTAGTTCCTAAAGAAATCAGAGGGGGCATGTGGGAAACAAAACTTGAATATCGTGAGCTTTATTGGCAAATTGTCTTAGAAGCCACAAAATTCCCAGGTTTAAATATGTTGTCTATTCTTCCAGTTTTAAAAATAAGATCAGCCAAGTTGTAATTGGCATTTTAGTCCACCAGAGGGCATTTATTTACTGCAATGCTTATTTGATTGTAACATATTATAATTAAGTTTTTATATGAATATATTTAGTGTATTTTAACTAATGTGTATGTTGGATTTATTTTGCAAAGAATCATTTTATTTATTAGTTCAAAACAGATTGGTTTTAGACTTTCAAACATGTTTTAAATAAGTTCTAGTTTTTCAAAAAATTGCATATTCATGAGCTAGGCATGCATATTCATGTTTTGAAGGGATTGATTGATTGCTGGATTCGATTGGTTCTTTTTTCAAGCCACTAGTTTAAATTTTGTATAAATTCAGTCCTTTGTAATTTCTTTGCTTTTTACATCTGATGAAGTGTGGAACGTAAACGTATTAGCAAGATTTACAACATTCTTGTATTTGGGTGTGTTTGTGCAGGAATTGCTTAATAAACTATATTTTCTGCTAGTACTCTCCCTTTATTGGACTTCCACAGCGATTCTTTGTGGTTTAGAAAACTTAATTTAGCAATTTTGTTTAATGGACACTAACATTTGCAAGACAATTTGTATGTGTCCAGCACCTTTAACCCACCTACCCACCCAGTATTGAATGTCTTCAAACAGATTTGTGAACTAGACTTTAGGAATGTTATAAATGGAAACAGGAAAAAGTTGAAAAGAGACTTGTACATTTCTAATTATGGACAACAATTATTATTCGAGTTTCGAAAACATTTGAGAATGATGAAACCAGATAATGGAGGGGGTTTGGTGCTAATGGATTCAGTTGATTACTCTACAAGAATGAAAGCGATATTAGGTAGTGATAATTATGAAAAAGTTAGTATTAATGAATTGAATATTGCCTATAATAGGATTAATACATATCTCAATTATTTGTTTATTGAGGCAATTATAGATCGTAGTTCATTGAATTACTTGACTACCCTTTTTCCCCCATTTACCGAGGATTTTTGGTCTACCAAAAATACATAATAATTTATTGGATCCACTTATGAGGGGCATTAGTTGATGCAAGATATTCTGTTACTTATGCAAGTGCTAAATTGGTAGACAACATTTTAAAGAAGTATGTCAGCCAAGAAAAACACATTTCCCGTGTCTCATTGTCTTTTTTATCAGATATTTCTTTAATTATTTAAACCTGGGTGTAATTTTTTAACAGTGGATGTTTGTGATTTATATTTTTCTATACCACATGAAGAAGGAATTCAATAGCTAGAATGCGAAGGTATAATGCTCCTGTTTCCAAACTAAGAATTGTTGAAGAATCGCTTGGTATTATTTTATCTAATAATTTCTTTTGTTTTGAAAATGAGATTTATCTGCAACACATCAGTGTAGCTATGGGCAAGCTTTGCAAATATGGTCTTAGCCCAGTGGGAACATCTCTACATTTTTACCAATGAAGAATTCATGCAACATTGTTTCTATTATACTCGCTTTTTAGATGTTATATTCATCTTATTAGATAGAGATGAATATAGAGCTAGGGCCATTGTGCAAGAATTTAATGAAAGTATTGACTTTTTAACTTTTACTAGTAATTTTGGAGTGGAGAGCATTTCTTATTTAGATGGATTATTGAAAAAAGATTTCAACTTGGGTTGTTACACAGCCATGATTTTTAGGAAAGAAATGTATTCTAATACGTTTCTTCATTTTTCAAGTCTTCACCCACTTAGTTAAAAACGCTCGGTCATTAAAGGTCAGTTTGTCCGAGCAGCCAGGATGACCACTAAGGATTGTGACTTTCAACCTGAATGTGACCTAAACATAGGGTCCTCTCCAAAAATAATTTTTAGAAAAGGAAATAATTTAAAACAATTATTAGAGAAACCAATCCCAATGATAGTTAGTAATCCGGGTATGTATAAGTGTGAGTCTTGCAATATGTGCAGATTCATAGCTACTGGCCAGAAATTTTCTTTAGAAGGAACCATATACTGTTTAAAGAAAAGGTTTAACTGTAATACTAAAATGGTGGTCTATTTGGCTCAGTGCTCTTGTTGCCCAGTTTTCTATGTAGGGAAGACTGAGAGAAAATTCAAAGAATGTGTTTATGAACATTTATATGCAATGAAGAAAAACAAAATAGAAAATGCCTTAGCTAGACATACTACTAACTACCCTACACATAGTTTTAATTTTAGGATAATAGACCAAATTGTATCTCAATTAAGGGGTGGTCCAAATAATTGGCTGTTAGAAAAATTAGAACTCTTGTGGCAATTTAGATTAAATTTGTACCACTACTCAGGCTTGAATGACATTTGTTCGATTTCTTGTCTTTTGAAATTAAGAAGTTTAAATAGATAACTATTTTACCGGGTCACATTTTGGGTTGTATATGTGAATCCCCTTTGGTTTTTCACCATTTGCCCCTGACCTAGTAACTTGACACAGTATTTGCACTTAGAAGTAGTAATTTGTTTTAAATATAAGTATGAATTAATTCAGGTCTTTTTAAGCGATTTTTAACAACTATTAAATAGTGAGAAAATATGCTTCAGCATTATAAATTATTAAATATGTACGTCATTTTTATGTATCATTTATATAAACATTTCTCATGAAAGTATTTAGAATTTTAGGCTCAATTGATTACTAAAGTTTGTACATATTTAGATTTTTCTATTTATACTAATTTTGCAGTATGAAAATGTTTATACATGTTTGTCATTTACAGACTCAACACTGTTATACATATATGTCCGTTTTTAGGTATTTATATCTTTAAGGCTGCTTTTTGTTTCTTAGTATACAATAATGGCCAGTTGACAATTTTTAATTGATTGATTGACTTATGTGAATTGCTAACCACATGGTTTTAACTAAGTATAAACCGACATGTATTGTTTCTGTAATTTGTCTGATGAAGTCCAGTCATTTCACTGGACGAAAAGTGCTTCACATTATTAAAGCCTTTTGTTCAAGTTCTCCAGTACCTTTGTTGCTTTTTTAGTTACTGTACCTGTTGTTTTTCACACATTTACTCATCCTAACCAAACACATCCTTCCATCCTTCTCCTGGTTCCTCTCAAATAATGATTTTAAGTTGTTACCTTTCCTATACACAATTTTGGGGTCAGGACCCACCTTATCCATCGAGCCAAAAGCTCCAAACACCCCACCTAAGTTCTTTTCTGTTATTCTCCAAATCTCAGCTGAATACCTATCACATGTCATAACACAAAAAAGAGTCTATTTAGACCCATTTTCCTTCCTCATCTGCACCCCAGTGTTCTTTATCAATGGGGGATACCACTCATCCCTTCTACTTGTTACATATTCTTTCTGTCCATTTAAAATGTACCCAGGGTACCCTCTTTCTGCTAGTAAATCCTTTAAAACTCACAAGTCCTCCACAAATTTATTAAACTCACTAGTTAATCTAGAAATCCTGATCATCTGTCCTTTTACCACATTTCTCTTCTGCCAAAATGGGTGCTCACTCTGAAAATGTAAAAATCTATTCAAAAAGGTTGGCTTCCTATATATTTTCGACTCAAGGCAACCTTCCAAAGTATTTTTATACAAGTGCAAATCCAAATAATTAACCTCCTCTTTTTCCATTGAGTATGTAAACTTAAAGAAATCTGTTGTGGAATTTATGTATTCCATAAATTCCACCACCTCAATTTCCGTACCTTCCCAGAGCAGTAGCATATCATCTAGGAACCTATAATATCTAAACAGGTACTTCTTAAACCTAGATTTTAACACAAACTTAGTCTCCCAGTACCAAAGCACTATATTTGCAAACACTGGTGCTACAATAGCACCCATCGCCACACCTTGGATTTGTTGTAATACTCTCCCTGAAATCACACAGTTTTTTTTTAATACTAACTCCATCAACACGGTCAACACATATATTGTATCACTGGAAAACCTAGTATCCTCTCTAAGAGCATTTTGAAACATTTCCATCCCCTCCTCATGTGGAATACTCGAACATAAATCCTTCACATCAGTACTAATAAACAACACCTGCTCTCTATACTCACTTGTTGCTAAACTTTTTAAAATGTATGGGTAGGATTTTTAGCGGGGATTGTTTAATAGATATTTTATGTCCAAGCACATTGTATGTTTTATGAATAAAAATGTATATGGGGCCAGTTTCAGATGCTAAGGTTTTTAGTAAGAAAAAGAAAAGTAACTGTGTATTTTTAAGAAAATATGTCACCTGATTGCTTTTTGGTATTTAAACTGAGGAAGTGATGTGTATGTTTGTATCTGAAGAAGTTCCATTTTTATGGTGGAATAAACGAATGAAAGCGCTTATACAGCATTTCTGGAAACTGGTGGTTAGACTTTCTTTGGAAAAGCCTTGCACTGAATATTGTTTATAAGGTGAGTGACTTACATTGGAGTTTTGTGTTTATATATATATATATATATATTATATAGGGGTTTTACATATATAATTATGTAGATATACATACATACATATATATATATATATATATATATATACACACACACACGAGATGTATATAGGTACATACAGATGTCACATTCAAAAGTTATTAGTAGCCATACATATGTAGAAGTAGTGTGGAAGTATTGGGTGCAATGTTTATCCCTCAGCCACAAGCCCTGTAACTGGTACCCATGAAATGTGTAGTGTGGCAACCATTCCCACAAATGAGAATACTTACATTAAACATATACCCATTCACAATTCAAAGGACATGACACGACACACAGGTATGCATACACAGAAAACCTTTATTTGTGTACTATACAATAATGTATGCCATTACTTACAGCACATACATTTTGAAATATGTAATCCGTGATGAATGCAAGGCTCACACAAAACAGTAGATGCAAGCAATGTGGATATATAACATACTGTACTGTCCAGACCAAGGCCTTCAATTAGTATAACAGTAGACAAAGGACTTGCCTTCAAGATAAGTAACAATTAACAATTACAGATGTAGTTCAGCAGCGTCCAATTGCACCCTTTAGTCAAGCCCTAGGGGGAAATATATTAGTTGTGGTAATGTCACTGCATCTGTCACATGTATGGACCCTGACCAACATATTTTGTGGGCATCCACAATATGACTGGGATGATAGCAGGAATGCTAGCACTAAATAATGATAGGCCATTACCTAACAACCCCTAACTGTATCACAGCAGGACAAAGCCTGCCATATATGTGGAGGACAGAGGTAGGAACACAGGATCATACTTGCAATATTGCTGTTACACACTCTGGAAATTGCTGATATTACAGGATTTGTTTCAACATACCCTTATGCAGGAATAAGACATCATAAACACAAATGGATGTAGCTGTGTACTGACAGCACGCAACAGGCAGACTGCCAGTGATGTATCTAGGACAAGACCTGTGTGGTGAACAGACAAAACCGAACAGACAATCCACTGGCCATCCTGTGGATAGGCCCACAGTTGAGAGCTATGCAGACAGACTGCATTCCATCCTAAACTACTATGTACACAGAAACACTGCAAGACCAGCAATATACAATGCACATAACAACACTACTCACTCTGTCTGTAGGCCATATAAATGTGTAGTTGGCCTGTGTCTGCAAGTCCTGCTGTAAGAGATATTGCAACCAGATGTCTGTAACACTGCTGCCCAGATACAGCAATGATGTCCTCCATACTGGAAAGGTTAAGGGACAATGAATGCCCACATGAGTCAATATTTTATAGTACTGGGTTGCCATGACAGTGGTTATCCGAAGTACTACACAGCAGGCTGCATGCAGTTAGCAACTGTTGCACACTGATTGGTGCAGAGCCCATCACCTTATGTGCATCACCTACAAAAGCCATCCTGCTATCCATTCAAACCAGCTCAATCACTCTAGTGGAGAAAGAGACACGTACAGGCAACACCAAAAAAAAAACAAAAAAAAAAACAAACACTCCTTAAACAACAGAAAGCTGTCACAGCTGTCAGAAAAACAAATGACAGGTATGTAAGACGTATATGTATTCAATTCAGTGTAGTATGTGGTATAGAATAATAGGCTATATAATGTAGAATGATTTATATGTGCCATCTGTAGTTGTCCCTGCAATGATGTTCTGCTGAACAACTGCTCTAGACAATACTGTCTGTCCCTGTAGGTAGTGGGACATACCTGCCAACTGTGCAGATCAGCAATGAATGACAGATGTAAGCCATAATATCTGTGTTTGGTATGTTAGTGTGGGCAGTAGCCGGTGGTGGAAGTACTGCTGTCATGATAGACACATGGGTGTCAGAGCACACCAGTTAAAGGACAGTCATATTAATGTGTAATGTAACATGCACAAGTGCCATAGGTGTATAATAGGCTTACCAGCAATCTCTCACCATATATATCACCCTAATGTTAGTCTGTGTTCACGTGACACCTGTCTGTGTTGCAGCAAGGCAGAACAGTGCAGCTGTAAATGAGAGAGAGTTACAGAATGTGGACCAGATGTCTGTATGCACTCCACATATAGATAAATATCTGTGTGTTATATAATTAGACATGTATGTCTACAGATATACAGACACTCATGTAGATATAGGTATATAAACAACCCACAAGATAAATCTACACATACATGTGTGTGTGTGTATATATCTATATATATATATATATATATAGATATATATAGATATAGGCAGTGACAATGGCATGCAGGTGAAATAGTCTGTAACAGGCCAGCAAAGATAGTGTCCCCACAGGAAACATGGCTACAAGCACAAAGCGTGGTACAATACAGCATATGTCCCAGTGGTAGGTAAGCTGCCAACATACCAAGTGCATTGTGTGAATGGTTTGTTGTAGCTGATATGGTGGGGGGAGACAGAGATGTGTATTAAGAACTATGGTAACCCTGCTGTATGAGTTGCTCAGACCTGTTTCCATCTTTATGTCTTACAGGGAAGATGGCTCACACCCAACTGCCAACATTCAGTGCCTCAGAAACTGAGGTAATTGTTGAAGACATGATACAGCACTACCAACTGCTGTTCGGCCGGACAGCCCATGATCAGCAGGAGAGGACTGCCCTGTGGAACAATCTAGTCCACAGGGTCAATGATGTCGGCCTGCAGAACCGCAGCTATGTGAAGAAATGTAGCCACTGAAGAATGTATGTCTTTCTTTTCTGAAGAAAATGTCAAGCAGAGGTCTTTATTTTGCCTCTGAAGAAATGCCACTGAAGAAAATGTCCAAAAGTAGGCCAGACAAACTCCGTAATACTGTAACTGTTATTCTTTATTTGTCTCAGAACAAATTCTTGCCAGTTAATTCTGTCAGAGCTATTTCAATTCTATTATAACACAGCTAGACAGATGAATAGACTAAGGCACACTTGGTCTAAGACGTCACCACTGAATGAAACATACTGTCCAGTTTATATACTCTTTTCAACCAGTGTTATTTTACTGTCCTTGTGACTTGCTCTTCTGGTTTCTGTCTGTGTCATGAAAAAGTCCATGATTATTTCATGCCCTTTTTTGGTCCTTCCTGTATCTGAAGACTTCACAAAAGTCTCTCCACATCATCTTTGTGTCGCTTGACCTGTCTGCATTTTATTTATTTAATTCTGCATCTGAAAGCCAAGAAAGTCAACTTCCTTTTTTTCTATAACAGGATGCATTTACAGTATTGCCCACAGCTATGTGTTATATCTAAGCTGAACATAACTGTTCTTGCAAAGCAAGCATATTATTTTGAAAACTGCTTTTTGGCCTTGCACATTTCCTTTCACTGTACACACAGTATATTGGGGAAAAGCATTTTAATTTACACAATATCTATCAGTATGAGCAGGTCCGGCATCATTGCTCTGATATGCTTTGCCATGTATGTCGGTGTGTAGCTGCCGTACAGTGGGGACCACCTCACAACAGGGGGGGGGCAAGCTGTCCATCTACCCCTCACCCATGTGGAGCAGCTTCTCAGCAGCCTTGTGGCACCTGCCCGCCTGCAGAACCAACAGCTCGCAGGGAGCATTGTGGAGGTGGGTGCTACCGACACACCGGCTGAGGAGCGTGCAGGTAAGCCCCCAGGGCACATCATGTGTATGCATCCGCATCTGTAAAGGTACATCATGCATATCTGAGATGTCATATACATAGTCTGTTGCTGCGTAGTAGTAATAAACAGTTGTGCATAAGCTGTAGTATTGTGGACTTCTACTGTTGATGTACCATAATGCTGCACACACCCTTTATGAATGCAACAGCTGTGGCCACTGACATCAACTTTCTCATACTCTTATGTAGGTCCCTCCAGGATATCACCAAGGCAGCAGCCTATAGCCGGTGAATATGGTTCATGTTCATGCTTGCAATATACCGGGCATGTAATAGCTATGGGAATATTCCATGCACATGTCTAACACACCTAGCCATACTGCATGCTGTACATGTTCATGTTTTGTTGCTGTGAAATGCACTGCATCACAGTAGAGACCATGATGGAGTATCGGAGGGGTACATCAAACACATGTAAGATAACTAACATCCTGTCATTGTGAAATGTGTCCACAGGGATGAGAAGTATGGCAGGACACATGGTCTACAGTAGGGACATGTGTGAAACTACACCCTCATGGCTGTATCTGCACACAATCAGGTTAAGTAACTGTGGCAGACATAACCCTGACTCCACAGTAATAGTGACAGCAGTGTGTGCACTCCAAGGGATGTGCACATGAGTAGACCTTGCAACCATGCAGAGTTGTGGGACATATGTAGGGCACCCCCTATAACCATGGTAAGGTCTGGTGGTTGTCAGTGTAATAGTCTTTGTATTGGTTATGCATGCACCGCTGATGTGATCTGTAAAGCAGACATCAGGCATTCACAAACGACATCTGTTCACATATCATCCCAGGTATGAGTTGCTCTAACACATAGGGGCTGTGAGCATTGGAGCTGACATAACTGACACAGTGCTACATATGCAGCAATGGTTTGTACACCTGTGAGGTATGGTGCACAGTACAAGCCAGGGTGCAGAACACATCCACAGTAGCATGTTGTACATGGGTGCAGTGTTATCAAGGGGAAGGACCACCACCTAACAACACAGCCCATGCATCACACACATGTATACTGGCACTAGCATGAAGTCACTATAGTTACACTGCATGCTGTTGAGCACCATATGTAATGCATGTTGACAGAAGGGTAATGGGAGGACTGTGTGTACAAAAGTTGTGCAACCTTACATGTAGGTGTGTGTGTGTGTGTGTGTGTGTGTGTGTGTGGGTGTTTGTGTTGATTGTGTCTGTAAGTGCAATCTGGTGGAGTGGAGTATGGTTGATGCATGTCAGATGTGTGTGTCTGTTTGTGAGGGTGTCCATTATGCACAGGTGATAGTGGGGTTGATCACATGGCAGTACATCTCCCTGGGATTGTGCTGTACATGTACATGGAGTGACACATGAGACACCAGGACAACCTGTCTGGTATGTGAACACAGGACAGCTGATAGCATAACAAGGTCTGTAGCATGTAACATGCATTGGGAGTGAAAGTTCACACTAGATATACACATCATATTGCCAGTAGCAGATAGATAACCGGCTACCTATGTATGCAGCACTACTGATGCAATGGGGAATTACCAGAGCAGACCAGTGAGTGTATCCAGATATTACTGTTGTCCACATGATGGGTTGATTGTGCAGCAAATGTGGCATGGACTGAGCAAGACTGTAGTATGAGACACTGGTGTGTGACATAAGTAGTGAATGTAGCAGCCCCAACCATATAGGGGCCATGTACACCATGACTGGACATACACAGGGTAATACTGGATGACAGCAGTGAGGCCATGTACACCTACTCCACTCAAGTTAGGGAGTTGGAGTAACAGGTCATGTGTTGTGATCACACGTGTAGGCATGGAGAGGAATGATATGTTAATGGGTAGTATTAATGAGTGTATGTTAGCAAGTGCCATGCAGGATGGGGAACATATGTAACTGAATGTGGGACTGTCTGTAAACCCAGGGACAGGGAGGTAGTAAGGTGGACTGTCAGTGTGTGTGTATTTGTGTATAAATGTGTGTACTGTTATGCAATGCTGTACAGGTCTTAAAGTGTGTGTTTGTTTCCCCCACAGGTGGCGAGGTGGGTCAGGGTCCCACCTGCATGCAGTCTGAGGTTGGTGTCTGTACAGACACTGATGGTATTGTTGAGGCACAGGTGTGGTTGTCAGAAGCTGACACTGCACCATCATTTGTCATCACCCTCCTAGCCACCGCAAGCCCGCACACACAGTGCCCCTACAAACCCCATCACAAGTGGCCATAGCAGAGGGACAGTTGGCAGTTGGTGTCAGTGACCAGGAAAGTGTGGTGTCCATGCCAGCTGTGTCAGGTCACAGTCAGCATAGCCAGATGTCCGGCAGGGCACCACATCGGCAGATGTACCATGGTGCTCATGGGAGGGCCACTGGTCATCATGCCCCTGGCAGAGGCACCACAACTGGTACCACCAAGAGCATGTTTCAAGCCGTAATGAAGGCACAGGCACATATGGAAATGTACATCAGACAAGGCCTGAGGCTGCAGAGGGCTGCTTTCTCATCTGTAGTGATAACATCCGTGAACTTGCTGCTGCCATCCGTGAACACACCAAGGTCATGGGTAGACTGGGTGAGATGGTGGGCCTCCTCGACCATGGTATGTCCATGCTTGAACACGTGGTGGGAGTGGTGTGATGGCCACGTGGACATAGGCCAGAAACACCAGCAGCTAGCGGTCAACGTGGACATGCTAGGATGCCAAACTGCTCTTGTAGTGGCAGTACCAGCATCAGCAAACCACTGGGGGCGCTCTCTCCACACCACAGCAGGCCCCATGCATGGTGCCCTGGCCAGTCCCAGGTGGGACATGGTTCCAGCGGACATCTGTCAGGGGAGAGTAGCACCTCAAGGTCTGGCAAACCAGCAACACGCCATGTGCATATGATGATACCTGTACCACATCCCTGTCATCCATAATATCGATGCAGGGACAGGCTAATATGGTTCTGATGCACACAGTGACTGTAATGGAGTGCTGCAATGTACTGCAGTGTAAGATGTCAGGGGTAATGTGTAATGCATACATGTCAGGTAGTGTCATGCAGCTATGATGCATTTCAGCTGTTAATAACACTGATAGATTGATATCTCCATAATGTTATCCATTTGTGTTGTAGGTGTACATGTGTCAGCAGGAGGATAGTCTGCAGTCATATTCCACAAGGGTTATGGCACTGTGGTGAAACCATGGCCGTGACATATCTGGTATACAGTTGCACACATGTCACAGGTTTGTATAACAGTTATTGCCTGTGCCACATTGACAGGTAACATGCTGATACATGTTTTATCTGCACCCTTATGTCAACCCATCCACATACACACACACACACACACACACACACATCCTTACTTGGCAACACTGTGACTAGACCTCTAGCTAGGTATGTAGTGCTACTGTACTGTGTGGCTTTCATTGCACACACCACACCTCGTTTAGAGTGAGGTGTTTACCAGGTTACATGCAGAACATCCACAGACATGTACAATATGGTAATGGTGGATTTAGTGTTTGTATATGGAGAATACATAGTGTGTCATACCATCATATACACATTGACAGACACAACAGACAGACACACATCTTAGAGACCTGGGCTTATTGTTGCTAACTAACTATTCCATGTGTCCAGTGTGTTACAGGTAGGCCGCACACAGCACATGCGTAACTGGGCTATATCCTGTTATCAGTTACCTGTATGGTTGATGGTGACAGAGGTCACCAGAAAGTGGTATGTGGGACATATACCGGGTGTACCATGGTGTAATGACAGTGTACACAGCACCCACATCCCCCAATGGATATTGTACACTGGAACCCATCATGATACTCTTGACATACCCACTATCACACATTGCCCATGATGGCAATGCAACCCATTGTATATCACAACAGTGGTACCACAGGGATGTGCATGTAATGCACATGCCACAGGCATAGTAGGGTGCTGCATTGTGATGCCTCACCTATGGGCAGTGACAACACTATCTGTACTACTGTGTGGCAATGTGTAGTGTAATAGGAGTATGTGGCCTCGGAATGGTGTACCCTACAGATATGCAGACATGCACACATTTGGCAGACCTCAATGGGTTTCCCCATGCATATTGACCCATTTGTACAACACTGTTGTGCTGGTACTGCAAGGCACATGTAGCTGTTAGGGAGAGGAGTGTAACAGGGTACATGTCATGTCCAATACAGCAGCAGCCACATCTGTCTATGGCAATGGGAGTGGAGAAGGTTGTGAAGGCTGTCATGGAATTCCCACCTACAGGTGTACTAATACACAAACAATGTTATCCTCAGTAATGCACATGTACAGGTATCAATACTGTGGTGCATTGCTGCAGGTGGTCATAGCTGTGTACCTGGCTATTGTCCATGGAGGGATTGGATGTGTAGGGGGTGTGTGTACATTGGTATCATGCCACCTGCCATGTGCCAGCAGGCCGTCTATTGACAGACACCATGTTAGTGACTGGCAGGGTGAGAGTGACATGCATCAGCCAATCCTCTGGGTGCCTTCTGCATATGGCCACTGAGGTGGTCCAGTTTACATGTATGCAACATTTATTACAACACATGGTTAGTGTCTGTGATGGAGACCTGTACCCAAGCATGTCCATTTGACTGTGGTAGTGTAGTGTAGGTACTCATGGCATGTGGCCCATATAGGGTGTTGCCTTCTATATGTGACAGGTAGTACACAGCTGGCCACATGTCAGTGTCAATCAAGCTTAGGTTGTCTGCATGTATCCCAGCTGGATACCTGCCATCTGCACATCTGTAGAGGGACTGACAAGAAACCAGTTTAGTGAGTAGCTATGCAGTAGGATGAATGTGTCAACAGATGGATGTTTGACAACAATATGTATGCCATTACTACATGTTGTAAACCCTCACTAACATGTGCTGTACAGACGGTGCTCTACAGTTACATTCCACATGTCTGATTATTATCCAGTAGGGGATATATACAGTGACACAGCTCACACACCAGGAACACGACAGTGAGCCCTCAGAGTGCAGCAATGCCCGCAGGTGTGCTTGTTGTCAGTAATAATGTTAGCACTCTACCCTTCCCTGGGACAGCACTGTCGACAGTAACACCATGTTACACTACATGCCAGTGTGACATCATGTACCCTGGGTTGCTACACCTGCATGTCACACATTCACACAGATAACAGTACTGTGCAGGTCTCATATACTTCTGTGTCCCAGACATGACACTCAGTACCCTTTGTTACTGTAATGACAGCACATAGACGCATGTACTGTACATGGCAGTACATACATATATTACAGATGTTATTCCCCAGGGTTTGACAGCCTTGTATGTTACGCAGAGATAGCCTCTGTGTAGACGATATGCCACAGAGTATAGCTGGAGGATTTCTAGATGGTCAGCATAGGCCATCTGTTTTAGGCTTGTGATTCTTATAGTGAGGTATTTCCACTGCCTTCCCAGCTGTCGCAGCTGTCTTGTGAGGTGCATACCAAATGGGGCATTGTACTCTATACTGGGTGTAATGAGGGATGAGCACAGTGGGACAGTTACCCCCTTTTTTCTGGATGTAAAGCCCTCAGTGATGAGGTATGCCACATAGAAGGATTTCCTTATTGTTGTGGCAATGTGGTTAATGAAGGTGAGACCACTGTCCACCTGTTTCCCTATGTCTGTCAGCACACTTTAGATGTTTAATGTACTGCACCTATGTGGTAATTCATGGGTACATGGTATTTCCAAAGGGGATGACTATACATTACTTGGCATTAAGCTTGAGCCCATGGCTCTGGCACCAAGCATCTGTTTCTGTAAAGCCATGTTGTAGAATATTCACATCATTTGAGGATGCAATAATGGCTCTCAGTTTGTAGTAATCTGTGAACTTTGTTAGCCAGAGGTCTGTAGTGTTGGCCTGTACTTCAGGGAAGTAGATGCCAAACAAGAGCTGTCCCAGGACTGACCCTGAGGTACTCCAATTGTCACTTGTCTGGAGCAGGGATTGGACATAGCTACCTTTACAGTCTGGGTTCCGTCAGTAAGTCAGTTGGCAACCCATCGAGTGACGCAGATGTTTATGGCCAGCTTCATAAGTTTAACTATGTCTCTACAGTGGGAGATGTTGTCAAAAGCCTTGGCCAAGTCCAGATAGGCTGTGTGGACCACCTTACCCTCTTCCACAGCTCCAGAGACTGAATCAAAGTAGTCAGTCAGGTTCAGGAGACAAGATCGGCCCTTCACAAGCCCAACCTGGGTTGGGGTCCAGTGTTTGCTGGTTGCCAATGTCTTTGTTTATAAGTTGCATGATAATGCATTCCATGCCCTTGCAGATCAGGCTTGGCAGACTGATGGGATGGTAGTTCCCAGGATCCAAGGGTGATTCCCCCTTGTGGAGTGTGATAACTGTAGCTGTGCACCACTCAGTGGGATAGAAGCCTGAGGTGAGGCTATGATTAAACATGGCACTTAGGTGAGATGCAAGTTTATTTTGTAGTTCATGTAGTACACAGCCCAGGATATCTTCTGGTACCATGGATGCTGTATTCCTAGCAGTGGATACTCCGGTTTCCACCTGTGTGGTCATGATTACTGGAATTTGGCAATCTTCTGGTACTGAGATGGGCCCTTTAGGGGGTGAGAGGACGGTGAATGTGGCACTAAATCGATCTGCCCAGATATTGGCTCCTCGGAATCAGTATATTTAATGCCATTCTTTTATAGTTCTGAGCATTGCAGTTTAGATCCTGGACATAACTATAGAATGCCTTGTGGTTGTCTTTGGAATCTATGGCAATTATATTTATGTAAGAAGCTGTGGCAGATTTTGAGGGATATCAGCTTCTTACTAAGGCTGGTAAGGGAGCAGTTTGCATTTTGAGATTATCCTTTTTTCTGCAACAGTTTCTTCCTTCTGTTGTATAGTTTGTTCATGGCAGTGGAACACAAGATTGGCTTCCTTTTTTGGAGGGCAGTGTCTCTGTTCTATTTGTGATGGCACAATTCATGCACGAGTGGATGTGTAAGATTCACCAGTTGCACTTTCAGCTTCCATCGCCATGGGTGTCATGTTTGTCATGTCCGACTTGAGTAGCATGGCATTGGCTTTGGAGAGGGTATTTATGGAGGCTTCCGTATTGGCAGGTGGGGGAGGGATGTGGATGTCAACGGTGATTACCTTATGGGCAGACCTGACCTATGAGGGGTTGACCACCGGTGTGGAGCATCTTACTCCCGTGTTGGTAGTGACCAGATCTAGGATATTGGAGACCCTGGTAGGACAATGGATTAGCTGATCCAGGGGGTTGGAATGCATGACTTCCAGGAACCGTATTTAAAGGGTGGTGGTACACAAGTTGTTTTCCCAGTTAATGGCAGAGTAGTTGGAATCACCCAGTATTATGGTGTTTGGTTGTATCTTAATGTTGTCCAGTATGTTTATAATGGTATAGTGAGAACCTTGGGCCATGGAGGGGGATCTGTACCAAGCTACAATTTGGATTGCAGTCTTACCTAGTGTTAGTTGCATCTGGAGATTCTTGGATGCATTGTGTTGGAAATTAGGCTGGAGGTGTGAATGACCTTGGTGACTATGGACACTCTTCCACCTGTAGTGTTGTGGAATTGGTTTGTTGCCCAACATGTGTGATAAGAGTTGCAACCAGGTATTACAGGTGTGCTCTCTGGAGCATTGAACCAGGTCCCAGTTACTGCACAGATACTGATGTTCCCCATTTGTAGGTGTGCCTCAAGAAAGTGCCTTTTTAGGTTTAGACTTCTAGCATTGAGTCGCATTACCGTCAGTTTTGCATGCTTGTCTCTGCTGTAGTAGTGGTTTTGTCCTTTGAACCTTGCCTAGATAAGGTACTATGGGGGTGCCAAGAGCTGTAGCCAGTAACCTGAATCCCAGGGGCAACAGGTGCAGACCATCTCTGGCAGAGCATCATAGTTTGTACATTATGACATCCCAGGCAGACAGATACTGGATCCCCTTTGAATGACATCAGACGCTGAGCCACTTATTGAAGTCATTGCTGTGTATGTGTGAGTGTTTATATGTATGTATATATATATGTGTGTATATATATGTATATATATATATATATATATATATATATATATATATATATATGTACATATAAATCTCTGTATATGTATATGTCTATATATGTATGTGAATATGTATGTGTGTATATATCTACATAGATATGTGGATATATGTGTACACTTATGTTTACCATATGTCCAGAACATGGAGTAGAGTTCTACCTCAGTACCAATAGTCCCAACCCCATAGTGCAAGCGGGATGTCATGGATGTATTTCGGTTATATATGTAGACTGTTGCTACTGTTATAGGGATGTCTTAACAGACATGTTGGGTGTGGGAGGTCGCATCTGCTGTAGACATCATTGCCTACGGACAGACATCCTAGGGGCAGCATAGTACAGTCCCACTGCTATCACAGTAATGATCCTGTGGACTACAGCAGGGGATATGACCACTATATGTGGACAGTCTGGCACTCTGTGGTCAGTCTAGAAGTGTACACATGTCCCCTTCATGCGAGACATGTGGACCACGCCTCCCAATGTGGATGTTACTAGCCATGTACATGGGTATATCATGACAATACTGGGGTACATATGCCCACACAGAGTATGCACGCACACACGCCAGTCTGTCCAGACACATACCTGGTGGTGCTGAGTTCACATGGCCACATATTACCCAGTACATAATGACATCCATCTGTACAGCATACCACTGCTTTGTCAGAAATGCACAACAGTTATGCTGGCCTGGCAGCAGTATGCCTTGCAAATAACTGAACATAACAGCACATTAGGTATTTACAATAGGCTGCTAGACATGTCACAAAGCACTGGGCAAACTACAAGCAGACTGCCGCAACACTGGCATACATATTGTATGGGGGAATACACATGTACCTGCGATTATAGCTGGCTCGACACACAGGTCACAGCACAGCATAGCAGCCACCTGTGAGAAAAAGCATACCCACATCCAATGTCAACGCAGCCACATATGATACACAAGCTTAACATTGGAGCAGCATGTAACATCAGATATAACAGGACAGAGAACAATGGCATCTACCACGGTCTGTACAGAGCCCATGGTTCACAAGAGCAGTAGATTCATAGGTTGGTACTAGGCTATCGGCCCTAGGGCCTATACAAGCCTAGCCATAACAATTCCCTGGCTATTTCTTCCCACAATATTTACTTCCCTATACACATACAGTCATAAATCATACTAACTCAGGAGACTGCAACCTGCGGCTCTAGAGCCACATGTGTCTCTTTAACCTTGCTGTAGTGGCTCCTTGTACCTCTAAGGATTAATGGACACTCTACCACACACACACACACACACACACATCAAGCAATCCCAACACAGGAACACAATTATGGACATATGTTAGGTATTGTTCTTATACACTTAGTTATATTATATTATATTTAGTATACCTATATATGAAATCATATATGCTCTGCTGTCTTCATTGTATGAGTCAGATAGCTGTTGTGCCTCCTGATGAATTTAGTTCGGTGGGTGAGAGGTCAGGAATGGCTCTTTGGATAGTGAAGGCTGCAGACCCCTGCCCTACATACACAGACCACAGTACTGTATACACAAACACAGAATGTCCAAGTAATGTCCTTAGAAGCACCATATATATGTTGGCTTCATTTGCTCAACATGTTTGCATCTCTGCAGTCTAGAGGTCAGTGTATGTAACAGTGTGCTATGCCCTGTAAGGCAGTGTATGGGGGGTTTGCACCATAAGTATCCCAGGGTGTTACAACATGTGTGGACTATCAGTAGTAAGCTGCCTTAAGGTATGCGGATGTACATTACCATACATTTCGCTTTGTGAACATTGCTGGCCTACTGCTTACTGCCATCAGTGTGATTGTGATGATTTCAGTTATGCATTATGTGACAGATATCACCCATGGTGTCAACCCAGGTCTTCTCCCCCTAGGGGTTGCATGCAGAGTGTATTTAGAGGCCGCTGAGCTATACATCTGCACTACATACTGTGGATTGCTTGTTATGCTGTGGCCAAGTCTGTCTTTCCTGTTGTACTACTTGGCCTTGGCATGGACACCAACAGAACTGATGTTTTTGGATTACTGTAATAAATGATCTGTTTGAGTGTTGCATTACTTTGTATGCATGTCAAAGCATAATCAACTATATGACATGGCATATACAACTAGTACACAACTGAGCCTTTCCTATGTATACAAATCTGTGTCTTGTGTTGCATCCTTTGACTTGTGGGTATATGTATCAGGCAACAATTATCTGTGGTATGGGTGACTCGTACACTGTCTATCAGATGAGGTTGCAACTGTAGGGATACTGGCTGTTCAGTATGGTGTGCACCCTCTGATTATGTATCTTCCTAGACATACCTCTGTGTATGTGTAGTTACATATATGTCTGTATATGTGTGTGTATATATATATATATATATATATATATACACATATATGAGTATTTGCATACATGTGTCTGCGTATATGTATCATAGGAGTGTTTATTGCTTACACATTGTACATTCACTGTGGAAGCCAGACTGTACTGCTTGATATGTTATCAGTACCAGCCTGACATAATACTGGTGGGATGGCTTATGGTTAACATCTTGTGGCCATGTAGTGTCAGGTCCTGGTTATGGCATTGCAGCATTTGGTATTGTATTGCAGGGGGGATATCAATACGTGTAAGACATATGTTGCTTGAGCCCCCTCATCCCCATTATCTATGTCTGTGTTCATATATGTCTTTATGATGTTCATCGTGCATACAGCTGCAGTCATAACAGATGGGTTCTCCTGCTGTCAGGCGGGTCCTCGGTCGGCCGTATTCCAAAGTCTAGGTCCGGCATCGGTTGTCGTCGCTTCTTCCCTGACGTCAGTGCGACAGGGGTATAAAAGAACCAGCCGACGCCATTTTCTTCAGTCTTTCTTGCCGCGCGGTGCCCGAAGCAGAAGCAGTTTGCAAGTGCCGGTCGGCCGGCCAGCTCCTGAAATTACGAAAATTTTGCAACCGAAGTCATCTTGAAAGCTAAGTACCCCGTTGGGGAAACTTTTCTTGCCTCAGACCGATGTCAGACAAAGTTAATAATTGCATTTCATGTGGGAAGCAAATACCGCATAAGGATTTCCATTCCCTCTGTATTCCTTGTTTAGGTCCAGACCACGACGTCTCGGTCTGTCGCTTTTGTGCTACTTTCAATAAACGCACCATTAAGCATCGGGCGGAGTTCGCCCAGCATTATTTTGGCCAAAAATTTAACTATATTATGTCGTCGGATACTCCGACTCCAGTTTTATCTAAAAAATGCAAAGACAAGGACCGACACATGAGGTCCGCGGCCTCTACCGACATCACGCCAAAGCCGACTACACGTGGTCCAGTTCTCAGCGAGGCACCTTTGCAGCCCCTGACTACCGACGACACTACATTGGCGGTGTCTCCTGTGCCCGAGGTCGCAGGCTCCTCGGCCCACACCCCGACTACACATACCGAAGCCACTCTTGGCGGTGAATCTCAAAATGTGGACAGGTCTACCTCCTCTCAAGGTGTTTTCAGACCTTCCTCTTCTTTTTCCATCAAGGCTTACACCAAGTCTAAAGCAGCCATGCATTTTAAGAGACCAACTACACAAGACCCATCTCCAGGCCCCATACCTAAAAAACAGATGCTTAAAATGGCTGAGGATTTGATTACTCTTATCAGGGGTTCACAACCCCCCCCCGGACAAAAGGCCCAGAATGGAGGAAGAATCCCCCTCCTCTGATCAGGGCTCCATTATTTCAGAGCATTCTGATGAACAGGAACATTCTTACTCCCCTTTTGAAGATTCTGATGCTGAGGAGTCCATCCCCTCTGTCTCCCCCCAGAGGATTAATCATTTGGGGAAACTTTGCATACCTTAAGGGAAAACTTCCACTGGGAAGGCCAAGATTATTCAGATTCCAAGAAAAGGCTTAGGGAATTTCTCTTGCTACCTCAGCACAGGCCTCTAGCTATACCTCTTGTCTTGGACATACTAGATGATGTGTACTCGGAGGCCTGCCTTAACCTGGATTCTCTACCTCCAGCTCCAGTCAAGCCTGACAGGTACTACCGGGTTCCTGACTCGCACCAATTTCTATACAAAAGCCATGCTGCTGACCCAGAAACTATTGCACAGGGCCCCAAGGGAATTAAGGCCTCCACTGCTAAAAACCCATTACCTTCTGAGAGAGATTCCAGATCCTTAGAAAGGTGGGGAAAAAGGGTATATACCTCGGCCACCTTAACCATGAGGGCATTAAACTGTCAGTTCCATATGCTAAAGTACCAACAGTTTTTGTTATCGCAATTGAAAAGTAAAATGTCACAACCTGAACAACCAGACTTGAAGGAGTTGCAGGATTTGATGCATAGTGCAGAACAAGTGGGTAAACATACCTTACAATGTGGTTTTGATGCTCTAGAGGCCTCGTGTAGAGCTGCTGTTACAAAATCAGTCATACGTAGGCATGCCTGGCTCAAGGAACAAACCTTACCAGATCATGTCAAAGCCAAATTGCTAGATGCCCCTCTGCAAAAGGATGTATTATTTGGTGCTAATGCTGAGGAGGTATTAAAGAAAATGGAGGAAAAGGCTAAATCAATGCAAACAGTGAAAGACTTTCTACAGGTACAACCCCCACATTTCAGTAGAAATTGGCCTTCCCAAAACTGGTCCTTTCCAGCCATGGACAGACCCCAAAGAGGTAGATACAGGCGCCCAAGGGGCAGAGGGCAATCCCAAGGATCGTTTAGAGGCAGACAATGGCAAGCTCCTACACAAAGAGGTGGTGAGGATAACTCACAACCATTCAGAAAGCAAGCCCAATGACTTTTCCCTTTGCATGCCAAGCAAGACTCAAATGGCAGCACCATTAGGTGGAACACTGGCATTATTTTCAAAAAATTGGCATATTGTCACAAGACAAATGGATCCTGGACATTATAAGGAGAGGCTACAGATTCCATTTTTACACCCTTCCAAAAATGAGAGACATGCCAAACCTGCCACACAATCAAAGGGCAGAGGCACAAAGACTAATTTCAGATCTCATAGACATGAAAGCTATTCAAGAGGTACCTACGCACGAACAAGGTCAAGGTTTTTATTCCAGACTTTTCCTGGTACCAAGGAAGGGAAAAGATTGGAGACCTATTTTTGGACCTATCCATCCTAAACACATTTCTACTCGTACCAAAATTCAAGATGCTCACTCTACACCAGCTTCTTCCCATGCTGGGCAAGGAGTCTTGGCTGGTAAGACTGGACCTCAAGGAGGCATACCTGCATGTCCCAATCAGACAAAATTGCAGAAGGTACCTCAGATTTCTTGCAGATTCAACCCATTATCAATTCTCTGCGTTGCCCTTTGGCTCATCTACTGCGCCCAGAGTATTCACGAAATGCCTGGCATCAGTAATTGCCTACTGCAGACTTCAAGGGATACAAATATACCCCTATTTGGACGACTGCCTGACCCAAGCAGACAGCAAGCACATTTTACTGGAACATCTGGCTTATGTAATAATGTTGTTGAATTCTCTGGGATACACAGTCAACAAAAAGAAATCAAGATTAATACCCTCTCGGAAAATAATTTTCCTGGGTGCCAACTTGGACACAAACACCCAGATGGCCTACCTCACGTCAGAGAAGCAGGGGCAACTAACTCAATACTTCAGAACACTAGCAAATTGCACCAGGCTGACTGCAAGGAAAATCCTGCAGGCTCTGGGATTCATGGCATCTTGCATCTTACTAATCCCACGTGCAAAGCTGCATATGAGGAAACTTCAATGGTACCTGAAAAACCTATGGTCTCAACACAGCCACAGCCTGGAAACAATAATACCACTAATTCCATGTCTTCAAAAGGAATTTCTGTGGTGGGCTCAAGCATGCCAAGCAAACACAGGTCTCCCATTCAGCAAGCCTCAAGCAAAGCAAGTCATCACAACAGACGCCTCGGACTACGCCTGGGGGCGCACATGACAGATTGGTGCATTCAGGGCAAATGGTCCCAAAAAGAAAAGCACCTACACATCAATCAAAAAGAGATGCTAGCAGTAATAAATGCTATTATAGCTTTCAAAGACCTCCTGCAACCAGGCCAACTATTGATAAGGACGGACAACACCACAGTAATGTGGTACATAAACAGGGAGGAACCCATTCTTACCCCCTATGCAGACTGGCCATGTCACTTTGGAACATGGTCATGGACTTACAAATCAAACTGCAAGCACAGTACTTGCCAGGCAAGGAAAACACGCTGGCAGACAACCTAAGCAGAAATATGACAGATCCACACGAATGGAAGTTGCATCCTCAAGTTTTACAGAGATAATTCAAGCATGGGGAAGGCCAGACATAGATCTCTTTGCTTCCCACGAAAATCACCAATTGACAAAATTCTGCTCAAGGATTTTTCACCCAAGGGCCTGGAGAGTGGATGCTCTCTCTTTCAGTTGGACATCAATGACAGTTTATGCCTTCCCTCCTCTTCCTCTGCTGCCCAAAGTTCTATTAAAAACCAGAGCAGACAGACCAAAGATGATTCTTATTGCTCCAGACTGGCCAAGACAACACTGGTACCCACTCCTGAGGAGCCTGATGCATTCCCCACCATGGACCTTGCCTCTAATGCCTCTTCTTCTGACTCAGCACAGCTTTAAAACTCTTCACAGTCAGCTAAAAACACTCAATCTAGCCGCATGGAAGATTCCTTAGCATCACAACAGACCCTACTCTCCAAGGAGGTGCAGGATGTCATTTTGGAGGCCAGAAGGCCGTCTACCAGAAAAGCTTACTTCGCAAAATGGAAGCGTTTTTGTGTCTGGAATGAGAAAAAGGGCCAGGATCCTGGAAACCTGAATTTACCTCAAATATTACAGTATCTAGCTGAGCTGCTAAGCAGTGGACTTTCTTTCTCCTCCATCAAAATCCATGCCTCAGCCATTTCTGCAGAATACAACACTGATCCACCCTTATTCTCTCACCCCCTCTTAAGACAGTTCCTCAGAGGGGCTAAGAATCTAAAACCCCCAAGGAAACAGCCAATACCTGCTTGGGATCTCAATTTAATTCTAGAAAAACTGACTTTGCCTCCTTTTGAGCTGGCTGCCTCATCAGATTTGCAATATCTGTCCTGGAAAACAGCTTTCCTTCTGGCAATTACCTCAGCTCGTAGGGTATCAGAACTACAAGCTCTCATGGCTGTGCAGCTTTTCATCATCTTCCATCAGGACAGAGTTTCCTTATGAATCAACCCGTCCTTTATGCCAAAAGTGGTATCCAGGGTAGCTTTGAATCAGGCTATACACTTACCTACCTTTTATCCTAATCCTCAAAACAAAGGGGAGAGATTACTACATTCTTTGGACATCCGCAGACAACTGCGTTACTATTTGGACAGAACAAAGCCTTTCAGGAAATCAGATCAGCTCTTTGTGTCCTATGCTACAGGAGCACAAGGAAAGCCAATTTCCAAACAGACTATCTCAAAATGGATAGCCCACTGCATACACTTTTGCTATTCTTTTCATGGCAAAACTGTACCTACAGGCATCAGATCTCACTCCACAAGGGCCACGGCTACCTCTGCAGCTTTTCTCAGAGGAGTTCCTACCAAAGATATTTTGGAAGCAGCCACTTGGAGCTCTGTGCATACCTTCTCCAAGCACTACCACCTTCCATTATACTCCAAATCTAGAGTGAGCTTTGCCACTGCATCTTGCAGGGCATTCTGGCTCCT